>NC_056047.1:3475188-3784016 GCF_004379255.2 Salvia splendens
GTCATGAATCTATGGACTGTGATGATTTTGCATTTCATTTTTTTGTTGATTTTGTGTGTGTATTCAGAATGTGTTGATTGTTTTTATGTTTCTTCAGAGTTTTGATGATTTTCATCTTATTTATTGAGAGCTAGTAACCTTATTTTTGGGTCTCTTTGTTGAACTTTTGGAACTGCATGTGCATCAATCTTGCTAAATTCATTTATTTTAGATGTATTTGTGTCATGTATATATAGATGTGTGTGTGTGTGTGCATGCAAATTCTATTAAATGAGTGTTTTGGAACAAGATACGATTAATAAACTAATACTAATGAATTAAATATTTAGTTTGTAGTATAATTCAAATGTAATTATAATTCGGCATGCACTGATTGATTATTTTATAATTATTTTTTCAATCGATTATGTATGAACTTCCGAAAAATACCATCACAACTTTTTTCAAGGCGGCACTCACAAAAATTATTATTGATTCTATTTATCCACAACTTTATAAGTTCTACTATAGTTTTACATGTTTCCAAAAAATAACTCTGAGTATTTTATAATTTTTGACATTTTAATTTAAAAATTTTTATATACCACAATTAATCAATCAAAATATAAACTAAACAATCAAATGCTACTCAGTCTCTCCCAAAACGAAATGCAGCTTAATATTTTCTTGAGTTTGACTACTTCACCAAAAATCAGAAACAAAAAATAGAAAGAAATAAAAATGAAAAACAATAAAAAAAATAGGAGTATTAAGGGGCTGTGAAAGCCCAGTTATATATTAGACATGGGCCCATTCCTTTGTACCAGTTAATATAACGTGTTTGAATAAAAATAGATTAAATTCATCCAACAAAAACAAAACTAACTCTTTCTCACCGCCTACTTAATAACTGAGCCGTTCATAACACATTATTCTTCATTTAATTGAATTTATATCGAATTCTAAAAGTTGCACCTGAGACTGTGACCGACTCACCTACAAACATTAAATCGATTTGAGTATGAATTCAATTCCAAGATGACCACAAATGGCACTAACTATAACATGCAAATACTAATAAATACCTGCAAAAATTATGCATTTTATTGATTAACAAAATACAAAGAGTTCAAGGCACATAAAATTTAGCTTATAATAAGAACATTCATATACAAATTAATAATAAAAAAGAAGTGCGACAGTTTACCGTAATGACATCATTGAATAAATTTAAACACAATCATAACTTGTTAAAATTATGCATAAACACTTGACATAGCTTACAAGAAAGGCGCTTGTGTGTGTCTGTTGGTCTCGTGATAGACTTGGCAATGCTCGAATTCACTGTGACGCAATCGTTAGATTTCTGTCTATTTATCAATATTAAAAAAAATAAAAAAAGCATAGCTTGTGAAATGAAGGGGCAAAATAGACAATCACAAAGAATATTTCATCTACATATGTTTTGGTCCCGTTTAATTGGCAAAGAGTGAAGTTCTTAAAAACACTTATCATTTTTACGGACAAATTAAAGAGAATAAAAGTTAGAATTGTGATAACTTATGTAGCTAAGGAATTGGATTAATTTTCTTATTTTTTAATAATCAAACCCACACATAATTATATTAATAGTGAATCAAATTAGATTCCATATTTGGTGATAATTAAGCTAAAGACAACACATAATTACCTCAATTGCCCTTTTTGTAGTAATTAATTCCAGCAGAAGAAATCCTCCCAAAACCCAAGTGGCCAATCTCCGCCAGCTCAATCCACAACTCCTCCGCGCTTACACACTCTCCGGCGGCCTCGATTTCAAGCATCCCTTCGTCGCACTTCCTCTCCACCTCCACCCGCCGCCGGCTCCTCCGCAGGCGCCGCCGCGCCACCGCCCACGGCAGCTTCACGAACGCCAGCACGAAGCAGTTCACCACCGCGCACGGGCAGCAGCACAGCGCCACGCAGTCGCCGATCGCCCGCGCCGCACACGACTTCCCCGTGCACGTCACCCGCCCTCCGCCGCCGTCCTCCTCCGCTCCGGCGCGGCGGTGGGGCGGCGATGGATTGCGGTGGTCGTCCATTTGTCTACTTCTCAATTGATCCTAATTTGAAGAATTTTGAAATTGGATGAACAATCGAGCTCGGATTTCTCTCTCTAAAGTCTAAATGCGTATGAAGAAGATGTGAGTCTAAATATATTAATTGCGTTAACGTGCCAAATATGGTGCTTTCCCATGCAATTATATTTTGTTTCCTTTTTTTGAAAAATGATGTGTGCCTAATTTTGCATTAATTATTACTATCATACTTATGTAGCGATATTAATAAGCATTTGACGTATAATATACATCTCAATTAAATATAAATAGATAAAATAATAATCCACCGATTTTCTATGAACTAGGAGTACAATTTTTTTTATGCATGCCAGTAATCCACAGAGAAAGATGAGCTTATAAGAAACACCTAAAATTGAAATGATTAAAACACTTGAAAAAACTAAATCTGTGTAATTTATTTTGAAAAAACTCTCCGATCAATATTTAAGAATGATTTGATAGTTACCAATGACAAAAACGTTTTGGTACATATAAATGTCCAAATGCTAATATACCAATTAATTAGTTCATCTTTTCCTTTTTAAACTTGCGTACTTTTCTGATTTTACATGTTTATCAATATTAGGTAGGGAAAAACAAAATGAAGTGCATAATATTTTGTTGTCAGTAATATCTCAGACTAATGGAAATAATCACCTATATAGGTATAAATAGATATGTTAAATAATGTTTAGGAAAGTTGGTATTCCGTATTCCACTAATTAATATCTCCACTAATTACCTTAGAACAATATATTGACGTCTCATAAAATACTTTTTGGGGAAAAGAGGAGGATTTCTTATTATGAAATGAACAATCACAACAAAGTACTATATGTAATCCATTATTTCATTCTATATTAAGGAAATAAATTAACCTAAAATCATCATAATAACCCCAACCTACAAGTCTACAATCTGCTTAGCTAGAAAAGCCAAGAAGTGAGTTTTATAATCATAATTTGTTAAAAAAAATACTCTATAATTATATTTATAATAATGTGAGTTTTGCCTTTAATTTCAACCATGTAACTTCTACCTTTTAAAGCGTATTTGTAACATAAAATCATCAAAATAACCCCAAAAAAGAAAAAAACCTATGGCTATACATGTATATAATTCTATGATGATCTAATGTGAATAGTATATCACATTAAAATTATAACAAATTAGTAAAGCGTGAAAAATATTCTAAAAAATATATGGTGTAGGGGTGATTAACAATAGTAGGGTAGTTATATTTTGCCTGAAAAATGAAAGAAGAAGATTTTGAGGAATATGAGAAACGATACAAAGAGACACAGAGGTAGAAACAAAAATTGTCTTCCATTGGAATGTCAGTAAGTTTCTTCTGTCAATGTAATACAAAAAGCTTTTCAAACTGATTCTTATTTTGTCTTTGCCAAAACATATATATTTTGATTTTTTGGGACTACAAATTATTGCTCTCTTTTTGTCATTACAAAACATATATTTTTCACTTAAAACAAAAAATTGCAGTTTCACTCTTCATGCAAGGTGAAATCCATCGTTATGGTATGTGTGGAAATGTTTAATTGAAATAGTATACTAATTACATGTTCCTATATAGAGAAAAATCGGAAAATATGCAAGAAATTGACTTTAGAAATAAAATTCTATTCGAAATGTAGTATCAGTTTTATTCAATTATTCACCTAAATTCATCAGTGTTCATAATTTGGTAAGTTAATCCAATTCCACAAATGAACTGTTAATTTAGGACCTAAGAGAAATTTGTTATCAGTTCAGGGGCAAATTGAATGACTGTAATTATAATTTTTAGAATTTCAAACATTTTTTAGTATTTAAATATAGTTAATGAGTTTTCATTACACTGAGTTGACCATGTATTCAATAGATTTCATGAAATTTAATTAGAAGTGAGTAAAAGCGAAAATGGATTAGAAGGATAATTTCTTTCAATCAAACGCTAATATCAACTTTAAAAGTGCTAAAACTTTAGATACTATATGAAAGTAGATTTCCAAGAGCCGTTCAAACTTAGTAAATAATAATACTGCTTATTATTAATGAATATGTTAGAAACAGCTATTTAAGTGTAAGGAAATAAGCAAGAAGTTAGATAGATAGATAGATAAAATTGCTACAACAAGCTCTAAATTCGAGTACCTGCGTTAAAATTAAATAAAGCATTCTCAAAGTATTAACACTATTCAGTGTTGACAATTCCTAAAACTTTTAATGCGTAATTGCTTATACAATTTTAATATATCCACTTTAATGCTCAATAAAGGTTATCGAAAAATAGAATCAGAAAAAGAGGGAAACAAATGTGTTTTTTTCTCTTCGAATACTCTTTTCTCTTCTTTATGTTTTTCAAATAAACACTCTCAATTTCTATTTCTAGCTTCACAGTCAACGAAATTAACTCTACTCACAACATATTATATTGCTTGTTCAAATTACTACTATGATTTAAATAAAAGGCATATTGAAGATAAATATATATAAAAAAACAAACATACCTCACCTATTCCAGCTTGTGCATACTGCAATGTGTGTTGCGTGTGTGCTTGTGCGAGCATTGCGTGTCCGTCCGTAAGAGCACGTTCAACCAATGGCGAAGCCAGAAGTTTTATGATGGGGGCCCAGATTACTGTCATTTGATTTTTTCGATATTCGTGCGTGGTAAACTCAAAATAATCATTATTTTCTGTTAAGTGTAATGGATGTAAATGATTTTTTTAAAATATTTAAATGTCACTAAGTTGAGGCATAACTTTTGGGCACGAAAATTAATAAATTGTATTGAACAGTAGGAGAGATAAATAAAATAAGAAAGATAAAGAGAGAGCAAAGTAGGTGATGGAATAAAGTAAGAGTGATTAAATATTTTGTTTTTTGTCGAAAAAGAGGAAATGACTCAACTTAGTTGAAACATCCCAAAAAAGAATGTGACTCAACTTAGTTGAGACGGAGGGAATATAATTTATAACAAATATAGAATACAATAATTATTTTTAGTTTTTTTTTATTATGAATATAATGATGGAAGGAAACAATTACAAGTGCTAAAAATGAAAATTAACATAATTAATTGTGTAAGAATGAAAATGAGGGAGTATAATTTATAACAAATATAAAATACAATAATTAATTGTGTAAGAATGAAAATTAATATAATTAGTGGCGTCAAAGAGAACCAAAAATGTCACATATGGGATTCAATCTCAAGACCTGATGGAGAGGAGACACAATTCCAAGCCACCTACGCTATAGACTTCATATTTAACCTCTAGTTTACGTATAATATATATAGTTAAAACCCAAATTGATGGGGAACCATAGGCCCCCTGGTCCCAATGTGGCTTCGCCACTGTGTTCAACATTGTGTAAAAATGACGCATAGCGTGTAACACAATGTTGCAGAGCCTCCGACACAACATGTATCTTCATGTCAAGTTTTAGGCACGTTGTCGAGCAGCACACATCCGTCTCGACGAATGGTGTGGTGCGTGCCGCACACGTCATCTTACGGCTGGTTTCGATTTTAGCGGTTTATTTATTTATTTAGTTATTATTTATTCAAAATGAAAGGAGGAAAATTTACAAAGGAGTACTTGTTTAATTTGGTGGGCAGTTTTATAATGGGCTACTTAAAATGGGCCCTTTATACGAAACGAGCTTCAAAGTTAAGGTCAAGAACTACAATTATATTTTCAAAATCACAAGTTCTCAACCATGGAAGACCCATTCTCACTTGATGGTCTTCAAATGATAGAGCAAAATTTGATTTATAATCCTATCTCGCAACGGCACGGTCTCAACATGAGCCGGCTAAGCTTTGCGTTCGACAGCTCATACCGAGGCCGGCTGCTAGACGAGGCGCCCCCTGTTAACGAGGCCACACTTAAGCCCGTCTGAGCAGCCAGCCTCTCGACCTCGTCTCCTCTTTCCATCACATTGTCGAAGCAAATGTACCTGCTACCGGAGGCTTCCTTCGTCATCTCCTCAAACACGCGCACATGCGCCTTAGCTAGCGTGTCGATGCTCACTGTTGCCAGCAGGCCATGTGCATACATTTCCTCGACTCCTTTAAGGTATGCAACAGTAGGTGTTGGATTTCTCCTGTAGAAATCCAAGCCAGTGATGAGCCCGGGGCAGATGGTGGCCAGCTTCACGCCACTGGCTTTGGCTTTGGCAATCTCCCACGCGGCTTTCTCTGCCCTCAGCTTCCCAAGCGCGTACCAGAGCTGTCGATTAGAGGGAGAAACAAAAGGTTAGGATCGATTCTAGACCGTGATTACTGGTGAACTACATATACCTTTTTGTTTACGCATATAGCCTCGTCACTCCAGCACTTGTGGTCAATGACACGCGGAGCCGAGCTGTCGCGCCAAATGCAGGCCACGAGAGACGAGGTGAGCACGCAGTGTCTAACAGAAGGCGAAAGCCCACACGCCCTCACCACGTTCTTGCTCATATTCACTTCAATCTCAGCCATGGCTTTCTACACAACACAATTTAGTTAGCTCATCATCACCCACAACTCAGTGGATCTAATGATCAAACAGATTGTAATCAATGATTGCCTAATTTTAGCAATTTAACATCAAAACTAATATTATATCCAATCATGTTCAAACACTAGGTTAACGAGATCAAGCATACTTAAAACTACCCATCCTTCATTAATGAGAAACCAATTCTTTACAAGAACGGGAAAGATGCAAACATTCAATACTCACAGAGTAGCCGGACAGCCCAGCCGGATCGACAAATGCAGCGGTGTGGAAGACGCCACGACAGCCATCAAACGCCTCGGTTAGGCTTTCAACCTCACTGAGTCTGGCCATCACAACTTCAACTACACTGTTGTTCAGCCTCATTTCACCGGATGTTTCCATTTCTCTCAGCTTCTCAACATCCTCTGTATTTCCGGTTTTAAAGCTGTTAGTTATGGTGTCCACAATAGGGTGGACTTGGCCAAGGCCAAGAAAACTTGTCCAGGACCCCAAAAAAAGTTGTCCACCGTAGTGGACAAACCCAAACCACAAATTTTTTTTTTTCATTCTTGGTATATTTTAATTTAACTATAATAAAAATTATCGGACTATAATAATTTTTAAAAAAATTGCATAATTTAATAAAAAAAATTAAAACCAAATCTTCGTTGTATTATAAAAAGGGGAAAATTATACAACAAAAATTATCGACATCACACAAACAACACCGCGAACGCATATCACGCTGTGCCCCCTCCCCTACGTGCCCAGAGCTCTTCAACCAAATCAGCTTACAGTGTCATGTGTGATGCTTCCTCGTCAGCTTCACGTTGCACCTCTTCAACCAGTTCGTCGAACGCCCCATCGATCATTTGTTGATACTCATCGTCGGTATTCATTTTTTGAAAGTAGAATTGAGATAAATTAAAAAGAGTGGAGATTGGAATGGGGTAAAAAAATTGAGATAAATGGATATATTTATAAGAAATATGAAATTAAAAAAAATTCGAAACTTTGGCAAAGCCGCGGCTCTCGGCTGCCACAATAGGGCGCCGCGGCTCGAGCCCAAGAGCCTCGGCCAGGCCGTCTGCTCGGCGCGCCCATAGGCGCCCCCGCCGCGGCTCTTGTTGTCCTCCACTATAGGGAGCCACGACCCAGCCACCCCTATTGAGGACACTTGTCTTACTGATCACACCAAACAATAGATGCAAAATGTGTGAACATCATTCATTCTTTTTTTGTTGGAAATTGGAATGGCATTCTAAATAAATAAGCCTGAGCTTCTCCCGCCCATGCCTTCTCGGACTAACGGATTTACTATTAAACAAATCGACAAAAAAATAAATTCAACGATTAAAATAAAACAAAATTCAAACCAAATCAATAATCCAAAAATGTTTGTAACAATCTCAATCGAGATTTTGATGAATTCGTTATTTGATATTTGAGCAAAAATTGATGAATTCGATTTATAAAAAAACGAAATTACTCGAAAATTGGTAATTCCACGCAGAGATTGAAGATTAAGAAACAGCAAGCGACCTTCATTATCGACGATGATTCGAACAGAGTAGCCGTTGAGTAGGAGGCGGTTCACGATAGCGATACCGAGATAGGATACGCCGCTGGTGACGCATACCATCCTGTCCATGGCGTCGCCTGGAAACGAGGTCACCGTAGCTCCATCGTAGCCGTCGCCGGCCTTCCGCCGGCTCACCGCGGCGCACGATAGCATCCGTCGGAATTCCTCGACCTCCGCCTCCTGCCTCACAATCCCCATGGTTGTTTGATACGATCATCCTCTACATATTATTAGGGAATATCCTTAAGATATTATTCTATTTAGTTATCTTTTATTTCACCATATCTTTTCCATATCTTTGTTTTCTTGTTCAATAAGTTAGGTAGTAGTATTCTAGTATTATAAATAGCAGAGCTTGTTATCGTTCAATATATAATTCAATGAATTACATATCGTCCCTAAACTTGTCTTGAGCAATAAGAATATTATCGTTCCATATTTGCTGCCCAACGGAGAACGTCCGTGGAACCGCAAATCGTGGCCTTTCCTTCGAGCACGTCGAAGGTTCGATCACCTTATCTCTCCGAGAAGTTAGCCATCCGGCCTCGTTACGGAGAACGTCCGTAACAACTGGTGCTTTCATCCCGTACTCATCCTCCATCTTCGTTCATCTATATTTCCCAAAAAAAAAAAAAAAAAAAAATAAATAAATAAATTCAGCCACAGCACTACCACTCATGCCGTCAACATACCATGGCCCATCTACGTCGGAACGGCCGACGAGGGAAGCGACGCCGGCGCTGCATATAGGCCAGCCGCGTCGTCCCGACCAATCAGGGAAGGCTTCGGTCGACCCAATCACATTAGGGTTTACCAAATTAAATGCACGCCTCGACAGTATGGATCGACGGGTGGACATATTGGAGTCGCGTATGAACACGAACGACCGGCGACTAGGGAAGCTTCGACCGCCACAACGGCCTGATCCGGAACCACCGTACGGTCTTCCTGAGCGTGGTGGCGCTGATTGGGACAAGCAGCATCGACGTTACACCCAGCCTACGTACCGGCGGCCACAACACCACCAGTCGGATAGGTACCCACCGCCGCCTCCATATCAGCCGGATAGGCGCCGGCCGTACCACCTCCACCAAACTCGTTATCCTCTGCCCGAACACTATCAACCCTTCGACTATGGAGAGGTCATTACTCACACGCATTCGCCAACACGAGACGGCGACGGGGAGCTGTGTGATTCAGAGGACCCCATATTAGATGCAGAGCTTTGTGATTCAGAGAACTCCATATTAGAGGCAGTAGCAAAGAAACTCATGGATCGTGGCTTGCCTAGTGAGAATTGGGGATCTAGGGAAGGTGATGTAGACGGGGTGAAACTCCCTCCGGAGTTCGTTGGGAATAGGCCGGTGGCACGGCCAGTAGCGTTGCTGGAAGAACGCGTTAGTTGGCGCGAGGGCCGACCAGAGAAGCAATGCCTGGTGCAGTGGGAAGATGATGCGTTCACGCCAACGTGGGAGCCGGTTGAGGCGATTGGTAGGCAGTTCCCGGAGGTTCGCCTTGTGGACAAGGCGATTTTTAACGGAGGGGGGGTTGATACGAGACCCCCGACACTTGACGCAACAGCGGAGCCGCATGCCGAGCTGGAGCATGCCGAGCTGGATCATGCCGAGCTGGAGCATGCCGAGCTGGAGCGTGCCGAGCTGGAGGCGACAACAACCGAGCAGCATGCCGAGCTGGAGGCGACAACAGCCGAGCATCATGCCGAGCTGAAGGTGACAACAGCCGAGCAGCTCGACGCAGCGCTTCCGGAGCCGAGCAGCACGACGCAGCCGAGCAGCACGACGCAATGCGTGAATGACCGAAGTGAAGAATTGATTGTGTCGAAGAGATCCTTGAGGCCGAGAGACAAGCTCAAGGCGCCGAACAAGTTCAAGAACGTCCAACAAGTTCCATCTTTTGATGAAATTGACCCTCCTTGCAGCCCCGACGACGACAGCGGAGAGGAGAGTGGATTGATAGATGTACTACCTCCACCAGCTATGATCTCTCCGCCGTGCAGCCCCTATATCAGCGGAGAGGAAGAAACATTGTTAGATGGCGACGAGGAGGTTGATTCCTTGGAGGAAGTGAAGAAGGTCGTCGCATCTCTCGACGCTGCCCGAATGACATCTCCCGATGTTGTTGAGAGTTGTTTTAGTGAAAATGGTGGTGCTTATCTATGTGCATTAGTTGGAAATAAAGTTGCACCGTCCTTTCCAATACATTTGAAGGAGATTGCCTTTATCTATGGGGATTTGCATGTTATGGATGCTACATGTCTGAATCCTCGATCAACATCGCTCGACACCGATGCGAGGTTGATCCCTCCGCGCAATGACACGCCATGTTTGGGCATTCTGAGAGGCGTGAACAAGATTTTCATTTTGGCATGGAATTCTGCCGACAACATTGGGTCTCCTTTGTTGATTTTTGACAAGGGTGAAAAAGGGAGACATTCAGCTGTTCGATATGTGTTTGATCCGGGAGGAGACGCCTAGCTAAAGCTTTTGCTTTCAACTCTCGTCAGTGGTTCGTGGTTCCCACCTTGAGGACAAGGTGGATTTCAACCGTGGGGGAGTTGATACGATCATCCTCTACATATTATTAGGGAATATCCTTAAGATATTATTCTATTTAGTTATCTTTTATTTCACCATATCTTTTCCATATCTTTGTTTTCTTGTTCAATAAGTTAGGTAGTAGTATTCTAGTATTATAAATAGCAGAGCTTGTTATCGTTCAATATATAATTCAATGAATTACATATCGTCCCTAAACTTGTCTTGAGCAATAAGAATATTATCGTTCCATATTTGCTGCCCAACGGAGAACGTCCGTGGAACCGCAAATCGTGGCCTTTCCTTCGAGCACGTCGAAGGTTCGATCACCTTATCTCTCCGAGAAGTTAGCCATCCGGCCTCGTTACGGAGAACGTCCGTAACATTGTTGCAGCTCGTCAGCCTCTGCACAAATGCTTTACTGCAAACTGAAATTGGAAAAGAAAAGGAATAGAAAAATACGATTTGCGGTTGGGAAATATAAGCGGGCGTCATGTAAAAAGCGCCTCAGCAGTTATATCGATCTCAATGAGCTGCTTATCACCTTCTAAATTGTATCCAAAATTATAGGCTAATTTCTGGTTTAATATACACTAAAATGCTTTTTTTTTCATTTGGAGTATTTGTGTTTATTTCTCAATAACGTATAATTTTAAGAGATGGTTGCGAGGTTTGAATCATTTTTTTTCATTTTTACTTGTTTAATTTTGTATTAGACCATAATATTTTATTTTATGTTTGTCGTTTACTTTGTTTCTTTCGCTTTTTTTTTTCTTTTTTTGTTGTCTTTTTTAATATGTAAGCTTCTAGACTTCTAGTAGTGAGGTTATCTATTTTGTAAATATATAGTTGGAAAAGACACTAAAATGTAAGGACAATGATAGCGAGAACAACGACATCACTACTACTACTACAATTTTCCTTGTTTTTACATTGAAAATGTGCTTAACGTGGTTGAAAATAAAAACTAGTAGCTTTTTCACTAGTGTAAAATAGAAATACTTGAATTATAAATATGAGTAAAAGTTTGAAATTTATAATTTAGTAATAAATTATAATTAATCATGATTTACAATTTCAGCTTTCAACAGATTTCAGCCTATTATCTCAGCAAACTACAATTACGTACCAATAAAAAGTTAAATTACAGTATAATAATTAAATATTAAAAATTAAAAATACAATTCAACATTAAAACAACTTAAATATATGTTCATTAATTTTTAATTGTACTCGCCACTAATTTGGTGAATGTGGAACTAATTGCATAAGAATTTGATGGATAACTGATTTTTTTATACTTCAAAAATATGAGACAGCAGCGACAATTTTCTTTTTAACTTTAACGTTCATAATATCTTTATTTTTATAACCTCTTATTTGCACACTATTTTTTTAAAAGAAAATTAAAATTAAAAGCGTGAGAACAATGAACATTGGAGGTTTAGCATTTTTCTGGAAAGTCAAGCCTGGTGTGAAAATTAACAAATTAAAACATATGATAAAATAGATGCAACTCCAGTCACCGTCCATTTCTATCTAATTATTTGATGTTTGGTATATTTTTGTAAAGAGGGAACGTCCTAATTTTATTTTATTTTATTTTCTCTCGAGAGAATCGTGCTAATTATATTATCCTATTTTTATGCAAAAATAATTTTCTGATGTGGCAATTTCAACTACCAGCCCAAAATATATAATTTGACATACAAACTCTAAAAGGCCCAATTATTGCTGTTTTTACAACCGGTCTATATCCTGAAAAAATAATTTGTAGAAACAGATACGATAAACATATAGAAGTGTCACATTTTAAGCTTTAGTGCCCCTTCTTCGTCACTTTATCTCATTCACATTTTATCATCCTCGAGCTCTAGAGTCTCCTCTTCATCACTTCCTCTATCGTCGATGTCATATCATCGGCATTGAAGTAATTAAACTACACGCTGTTTGAATTGCTAAAATTATAAATACTATTAGTACTAGTATTTTGTAACTTTATTAAAAATGAGATCAAATTGCAAAATACTATGAGATTTGTTTTCCATTTACTATTCTATACTCCCTCCGTCCGCGGATAAAAGTTCTATTTTTCAGTCCGTCCGTGAATAAAAGTATAGTTCATAATTACCATAAATGATAAAAAAGACACATATTCTATTAATTTATTCTACTCCATATATTAGAGCATCTCCAATGGCGGACGTCCGGTCGGACATCCGGTCGGACGTCGCGACGGGCGACCGGGACGTCCTCCATTGTGGCGTTTAGGTCGGATACGGACGTCCCGTGAGGACGTCGTGTGTCCTCGGACGTCCCGGCGACGGGCGGGCGGACGTCCGCCACTGTGGCAAGGGTCGGACGTCCCGGTCGGACGTCCGGAAATTATTATTTTTTTTTAAAAAAAAACTCTATATATACGGCTCGTTGAACTTCATTTCAACGCGGAGTGAGCCAGGGATGTTGGATTATGTAGAGGTTTAGGATGAAACGTTGCATCCCTCCGTTTTTACGTAATTAAATTATTGTGATTTTTTTTATTGCGGGATGTCCTAGTGGGAAGGGCGGACATAGGAGGGGATGTCCTAGTGACGTGGCAGTGGGATAGGAAGTCCTAGTGACGTGGCAGAAGGTGTTTTTGGGATGTCCTAGTGGATGTCCTAGTGGGATGTCCGCCCACTGGAGATGCTCTTATTTAAAATTAATTTATGCAAGTGAAACTAAATTTTTTTCACTCAATTTTTTACTAATATTTTTTAAAACCATGAAATAAATGAGAATCCTTCGGCGAGAGTACTTTGGTTCGTTTAAAACCCAGTGGAGGTTCAGTTCCGAACCGCCCGAATGCTCAGCCATCTGAAAAACTAACCCCTAAAAATTCGTCGGTGAAACATTCGCAAACTCCAAAATTCCGCGCAAATGAGAACGTCGAATCCTGCTTTTCCCGTTCGGAACACCTCGCTATGTTTAGATATCAATGTAATTTCTGTTTCTCCTGCTTTAATTATCTGAGATATTTGCTTATTTATTGGTGTAATTGGATTTCAGTGGTTATAGTTGTGCGAGCTTTTTATTGCGTAATTGAGCTCAAATTTAGACCTAAAATTACTCGAGATAAACAATCCATGAGTTATAATTCATTTCGCCCTCATTTTTTTGGCTGCTGTAATTCCAGTTTGCCTGATTCGTTATTGACTGAAGGAATTTTTACTGTCGTATTCATTGTTATACAGGGACATAAGACGGATATTATCATAAGCAGCTACGAAGATCATATTCTTGTGAGATTTTAGTTTATTTTCTAAAACTTGATATTTAGGTTTTTTTTGGAGGTATGTGTTGATATTTGGATTTATTTCAGGTCATGGCAACTCAGATTGGAAGCATGGGAACTATATTGCAAGCTAGGTATTTCCATAACTTTAGATTAAATTTAGATATTTGGATGTTAAAGATAAGAGCCTGTATTTCTTTAGTTGATTTTGTAAAAAAATAAGTGATTGCACTGCCTTGATTTACTTTAGTTGAGCAGCCGATTTTAGTGACCTTTTTAGGATTTATTTACCATTTTTATTAGTATTGAGCTTTCAGTGGTATGAGCTCATATAATTACACTACTCTGTCTGAAATACTATAAGACTGTTGTTAGTCTAAGGGATCTGGAAACTGTAGTTGCTTTGAATTTTAGGTACTGGATCAGAAATAACTGACCACATGAACTCAAGAACCTCGTTATGGATCACAATTAGTCGCTCATGAGATGTTGACTGTTGAGTAATGTATTGGTGAAATGAGGCCATAACTTGACATTGTAATTGAGTGTGATGTATTCCGTGTTTCATTAATGGCAAACTGCCTATATACTTCTGCATTCGTCTTGATGTTTTTGTATATTCGATTTATTGGGCTGGAGATTGGAATTTAGTTTGTCCTCCAAGATGCTGAGCGCAGCTCAAAAGAGGCTCAAGCTTCAACTAATTGCTAAGCTTTATATGGAGTGCCTCATAAGCATTAAGTAAATATGAGAATTTTGAGATTGTATTTTTGCAAATCAAAACTACTATCCCCACACACATAGTCCTTCACTCCTTCCTGTGCTTCTATTACCCGATCATTGTCCATGACATGGGGCATTTTCCATGAAATGGTAATGTATGGGTGCATTTGTCTTAGACTCTTAGTATATGGCTTTCTTCTGTCTGCTTCTACTTCCACTTTTATTCATGCCTGCTTTATATTTTTCTTCCAAACATTTATAGATAGAACTGCAGATAATGGAAATTAGCAAACATTTTGTTGATTGTCAGGAAAGAGGGAGGGGTTACAACTGATCCAACTTACAGCATCTCTGTAGTATTTGGTAAACGAGATGAGGTAAGTGGATCTTCATTAAAAGTGTCTTTCTATTAAGTTGAGGGATCTTGTTGCTTCTGTTAAGGAGATACTATCATACTGATGTATAAGGTGACTGTTTGCAGCCCATGCTTATCGCCTGTGCTCGACAGTTGATCGAACATATTAGGTATTTCGTGATACCAGTCTGATGCATCATTTCCATTTTGTAATATTGCTGCTTTGCAATCAACAACGACATAATTTCTACTACATTTGCAGCAACTCTGGATCATCGAAAACATTAGTCTTGTCCCTTGGTCTGAGAGATCATTCACTGGTATGATTGCACCCTCTTTTATTTTTACTATAAAATTAAATGTCAGATTTCAGTGTATATCCCAATCTTTGAGCATTTTTTAATGTCTGTACGTTTTCGAACACTTGAAAAAATGATCAGAAGTTGTGGCATAATCCAACATTTGATCTAAAAATATGACCATTTAGGCAACTATATACTATTCTAATGTTTTACTTTTTGCATCTTTTCCTTTCTACGTGCAGGGGATATTGAAGACAATAGTTTCAGCTGTAACCGAGAAACTCGCTGAGGTAATTTAACTCGATCGTCCTGCCATATTGGACTTGTAAGGCCCAGTCTTTGTTAATTTAGAAACCTTAATTTTGAATATGACGTGCACTCTATATTCATACATTTTTCACTTCTATCTAGAAACTTGGTGTTATATGTAATATCTGTGCGGAATCTCATTTTGGAAGAAAGAAACTGCTAATTGATATGCAAAAACTTGATAAAAATGCTTCAATACAATGAAGTGGAATCTCCACTAAGAAACTGCAGCAACTCATGATTGTAATGTCAAACAAACAACTAGACCAAGCTCACAATGAACACAAAACCTCAGCATACAAACCAAAAATGCATTGGAAGTATATACACAGGAAATTTTCCTAGAGAAAAACGGAGGATAAATTTGATAAATCACGAGCTTCCCTTGTGTCTCTCATTATTCTGGTATCTTGTCATCTTTCTTGAGCATCATGAATAGTTCTCGTTCCAACTGCAAAGAATCCAACAAAACCCAGCAAGTTAATATGACATACACATGTATTTGAACAGGGATTAGGTTCAGGGCAATTTTGTCCTTTGAACGAAGAACCGAAAGACGAACCTTCGTGTTCTTAGCCTTGAGTCTCTGTAGTTCCTCAACCATGCCTCCGACACTGATATTCGAAAATCAATTCAGCATGGTAGGGCATTAAATCCAGACAAAATCAGTGTGCATGAGTGATTTTGGTATCATACCTTTGTTGCATTTGAATCACTTGAGCTTGTAGCTCGCGTTCGCGTGCTGAACTAGGGTTCATCTGCAGAAATAGCAAAACATGGTTTCAGTTTGTTTATTCTGAATGGAAGGAGATATTGACAAGAAATTGGTGAATTTTTCGACCTAAGCAACTCTACCTGCAAATGGTCTGTTATTCCTGCATCTGTTGACTCATTAGCATTTCCTGCAAAGAGCCGATATCTAAGCTGATGGGGGGAAGGTAAAGGAGCATCATACGGGTCATGTACAGATTTCCGTTTGTTCTTACCTGATGTTTGTTCCACAAACTCGATCATTTTGAGCAGTCCATCCTGAAAAGATAAGATGGGACAGATGAGCAACAGATGAGCGAATAAAGTGCAAAAGGTTGAGATGGGGCTTACTCTTTTGATTGTATTATGCTGCAATATGCACTGCAATGACTGGAGAACTGAAGCATTCAAGACACTAGAATTTGTTGGGAATGCAGAACCACCAGAAATCGAGTTTACATGGTTCACCGGATCCTGGATTTGATAAGCACGATGGTTAACTCCTAAAAACTTAAAACTGAGCTAAGTACCTTACAATCTACTCCGTAGGAGAATCTACATCATACTCATTCATACTATCTCACTAGCCCATATCCTTGCCTCAGCAATGTGAAGAGGATATAGTTAATGATGATTTGAACATTTTTGTAAATATATCACGCAAGATGGTTGGATATTTTGATACCTTGATATTCACATCTGCTGAAGTTACTTTGAACCGTCCTCTGCGCTCGACCACAGCCCCTTCTGATGCATCCTCTCCTGGATTTACATTTAAAATATGGGTGTAGCAATTAGAACGAGAAAAAAAATTTAATAGAAAGCTCGGGCTGATGTAGGTGATTAAATAATGAACTACCGGGCCCAGAATAATTGAAATCTTTTCTTTGACGATTCTGCAGCGGACCACTACAATTTCGCTCCACCTGGTATCTCTGTGGCATATCTTCCCTTCATAAAAATTAAAAATCAGCATCTCAAAAGCTGACTGTAGCATGTCAAATTACTTGAGAAACACGGGATACGATGAATACTTTAACGCCGGGCATTCGATTTTTATCAATGCTTCCAAAGTTAAACAAGCAGTCAAAAAAGTTCAAAGACTCACCTCTAGGAATGAATTAGTTAGGACTTTGTGAATTTTCACCAACAAGGTTATAGGAGTGCAAGTGTGGATGTAAACAAGTTTTGAAGTAGGAGAGTCACGGAGCTTTCTATGAAAGAATTTTCTAGTTTGGAGCTAAAAACAAGAGATGGACCAAACTCCAAAGAAATAATAATGCGATTTCACTAGCAACAACCCTCACTTCCCCCAAACATACCCTGCCCCTGCGACCCCAACTCCCCTGCATCGCCACCCCTCACAGGGCCCATCCCCAACACACCCACATGGGAAGCAAATTAAATGATAAAATAGAAAGGAATTAAATGAAGCACAATTAGACGAGGAATTAAATGAAAGCACAATTAGACGACATAAATGCAACCATAGTAACTCAATTAAGTAGGATTATATCCGAGAAGAACTAATCAAAGTTAAAAATAAAAATCTAAAGAAAAACAGTAGTTACCTTTTGCCTTTGGAAAGTAAAATTGCATTACTCAAGAGAGGAGAATATACCTGTCTCCGTCACCATTGAAATTTTTAGCAGGGAGGCTATTTTCCTGCAGTACAGGGATGCTGGGAATTCTTTTAAGACTTAGACGAGAATCTCCACCGTCATTTTTTGCTGTTTCTTCATCTGCAGCAGTTGTCAATGGCTGTTGTTGGCTTTGTTGTTCGGAGTCTAAGTGGGCGGAATCTCTTGAACTTGGACTACCAGGGTCATCCTCATGTACATCAAAACAACCTCTGCATTCAATAAGTCTACAATAAATCTCCTCATATATAATCGACTAATAAACACAGTCAATGAATCCGAACATAAGAGATGAGTTAAACCTCAGGGATGAGTAACATGGTCCATGGACAAAAAGGATATTACTGGTTCTTATTTTATTTAGAGAAGAGACTTGCTTGAAAAATAAAACAGAATAAGGTTTATTATCTACAAAAATTAGTAGCTGATGGATATGAATACACTTTTGTAGCTTTTGAGATTTTTTTATGAACCGACTACTCTATATTAGAAAGTGTGCATCGGATAAGCCCACTGTGGAACCATCCAACATCGGCATACTAGTAGCTACCAACAGATAGACAGAGAAATGGTGAAGCATTATTTAAGGTATCAGGGAAACAAAAGCACATCCGGGTGGCTTACTTGAGAGCCTTTAGAGGTTTTATAGGAAATGCAGCCAATGACTTCTCCAAATCATCGATATCATTGAGCTCATCCTATGAACATAGGAAACAAAATATATCAATGAGAATAGAGAACTAAATGGGGAATATAGCTAACAAAGAAGCCACAAAGCATGCAAGGATATCAAATACAATCATACTTCCAAATGAGAAGTAGCACTGGAATTATTTGGCTGGTTGAGATCATTCTGGCCATTGATGTGTTTCCATCTCATACTTGAGTCTTCTGACCATGATGTAGGGTCATCTTCAATCTGCGATCAACAAAAAAGACCTTAGTGAATCTTGTGCTAAAATTTAACCATTAGCCAAGTGATCAGAAGAAACTAGTAAGTTGGTATACAAGGGCAGCCTGATTCCTTAGATCCTCCAGATTGAAATTCCACGCGCTGACACCTCGAATGTATTCTTGCTGCACATAGCAACAATTCATGATAAAGGCAAAATGTCAACATTCAAGATTCTCTATAATCTGTTGTCCAAACAGTTTCGTTCTTCAGTTAAATGATTCCTTACCTGCGATAGATGTTCTTTGTCCTCATATAATGACTTATTTTGCATAAGAAGTTCTGCATCTTTAGCCTGAAAAATGTACATGATTCTTTACACAGATCTTAACCAAAGTAATGAAGCAAAATACAATTCATGTTAAACAAAAGGATAAACCAAACACGAAAATAAGGCAAGCAGGAGACCTTAAGATTCCTAAAACCTTCAGCAAGTGGGGATAAGCCGTCGAGGATAGCACGAGCCAAATAATCAGCTGGTTTAGCATGTTTGAAGAATGGGTGCTTCAAAAGCTTTTCAGAGCTGGGACGTTTTTTCGGATCCTTTACTAAGCAAGCAGCAACCAAATCTTTGAAAGACTGCAAAATTGTGTACTTCAGTAGCAATGTGAGAGATTCGACATTGTAATTTTTCTAAAACAAGATAAACCTTAGAAAATCGTCTGTCTCTTTCATAGTCCAGCCCTGGTGGAGCATTTTGCAAGGTCATCAGCAGAACCTGAAATTTTATAATAACAGAAGGAGCAGACTGAATTCTCTGCACATTTGAGAGCAAGAGAGAGAGATAGGAAAAAAAAAATCCGAACCTTCATTGGTGGATACTTGGAGAATGGTGCATGTCCATGAGCAAGTTCAAGTGCTGTTATTCCGAATGACCAGATATCTGCTCTGTCATAGGAAAATATTTTGCATAAAGAATTAAAAAACATAAATACATCAAAGAAATTAATTGACCAAAAATTCTTTTATGAATACTCACTTAAAATCATATCCATGCAATTGCTGCATGACTTCAGGAGCCATCCTGATCAAAGCAAAAGAAAATTTGAAGTCAAACCGCTAGCATGTATTGCAAATGGCGTGCACGTAGAAACTGAGAACTAATTTTTTACGTGGGATAATGTACCAGCATGGGGTTCCAACAAAAGTATTTCTTGAACGCTGGCGATCACCGGTATCAAACATGCAAGCAGCAACTCCAAAGTCCGCTAATCTGACAGAACCATTAGTATCAATCAATATGTTACCAGCCTGCAATTAAGAGAACAAAAAACACATCAACCATATACCAGAAGGCACATAGTTCCTCAACTGTATAAAGTAAAGAGGATGCTCAATTTCAGGTATCAGTAAATAAATCTGAACGTTATGAGGATTGTCTGGGTACCAAGTTACCCGATGATTCAATATTAGTAACTAAGATAGGGTTTGAACTGTAAAACTGAATGACACATTATAGCCTATGAAATAATTATGGCACACCTTTACATCTCTGTGAATATGTCCATGGGCATGAAGATACACCAGAGCTTTAAGAACTTCACACAATACTGTTGCAATAACAGGTTCCTCAAAACCTTCAGGATAAGCTGATTTCATAATGTGAAGGCAAGATCCCCCTCCCATGTATGGCATCACAACCCATAGGTTATGGCCCACAGTGAAGGAACAATGAGCTTGCAATACATTCGGATGATCTGTCAAAATCATTGTTTGTACCTCTCGCCGGATGCCATCCTATTTCAGTCAATAACCCAACAGGAAAAAGTCAAAAGAAAGATGCAATATACTGCACAAATTGCAAGTATGCTTAACAATCACAACAATAGTAAGCCTTCCTAGAAATATTGACACCTTAGCCATGCCTAGAGACTAGAATAAGCAGAAACTCCCAACCATCAAGACTCATGCCTCCAAGTTCACCTTATCTGTACATCTAATAGAATTTTATTCCTTTATCCCTAACATAATCTGTGGTGTCAGGTGTGTGATGTCTTATTTACTCTAATCTGGTCCTGTCCCCACCATTGCAAAATTTAAATATTCCATGACAGTTTTTATAAGCTGATAATATTCATGACTCAAAAGCTTTCTGTGTATCCATATGAGGTAAAAGACATGAGCTCAGCTATACAAACATGAACATCTGAAAGCAATACTAGGTATTTTTGATAAGTTCAGCTGCTACAAATAACAGATAGAGGTGAAAAGGACATACCAAGTCATTATTACACTTCTCAAGATCAAGAACTTTGATTGCAACACTCTCATTAAGCGGTAAACAGAGGGCTTTATAAACAGTAGCACTGACCCCTTCTCCAATTTCCTCACACAACTTGTAATCTTTAGCAGTAAGGGGGAATTTCTTCTCTGATGGCTGCTTCATGATTTTCTGTTTTTTTTATTTTGTTGAATCTTCTACACGGCTACCCCTTGCTGACGTAGTAAACGTCCCCTCACTGGTTGCAATGGAGGCTGGTGAACAAGTAATATAGTATTATGGTTATTTAAACAAGTTAGCATTGTTCCTCATGTGCAAAAATGTTCAAGAGTTTGTGCTCAGAGAATATCAATCTGATGATGGATCGAGAAAAATAGGAAGGATAAATTAGCAAGTGAAGCCTGATCACAGTCACGTCAAGCCGCCCCTGAACGTGCAGTGCTGTCCAACCCTTAAAGAAGTGATAACTTGTGAACTTCTACATATTAGAAAAGATATGATTATAAAGTTAATCCTCTTGCAAATTTCAGTCAAACACCAAGTCTGCTTTCAGTAAAGCATGATACAATAAGATATCTGACAGTTTATAAAAACCAAATCAACAACTGTTGAGAAAATACAGTTATGATGGCATGGGGTCATTTAGTTATAACTTATAGTAGGGCCAAATGCTGGGGAAGAACACTTATGACAATTGATAACTGATCAGCTGTACATGTTTAGCAAATAGCATGTCCCACTAAAGGCACAGGAAACTGATAATGGTATATCATTCATGACTCATGGTTGAAAAGAACTGAAGTTGCATGCAGCAATATATGCACAGACAACATAACGAAGAAAAAAAAATGAAGTATGCAACTTCAACAGCTGTGTAACCAAATTCACAGGAAATGGACAAATTAGCTTCATCCGATGGTTACATGAAGGCCAATCACATCATAGGTCGATGCATATAAGATATTTATGTTACTGACTAAAAATAACTAAGTACTAGCTTTTCTCCACCACATTGCTTCTGGCACCAAATTAACATACTACATGACTGCACTCCAGCTAAAAGTTCAACTAACACGATCTGAAAATGCAGAATCTAAAGCACCTTGAAACGGCAACATGACAAAATTGAAGGATTTTATTTTTCATAAGATTAAAAAACAAATTAACTGCAACATGTATCAGAACAGAACAGAACAGAGTGATAACAACTATCCTAACACATTTATAGCTTAAATTCCAAATAACATAAGCTCGAAATGCAGAATATCACGATTGTTTCTATTCGAAGATATACAAAACAGCTGCGTCGTACATCATGACAGAGTAAAAATAACAATCCAAGCACAATTATCGCTACAAATCCAATAAAAAACACTATGCAAATTCACAAGCAGCTCTTCTCCTTATTTAGACTGACCTAGGGTTCCGGAGAATCGCAGAATGAGAAATGCGACTATTTCCGACGCCTGATCAACGGCGGAATCCGAACACGGCGTTTACGGCGGCGATGGTAGAACTTCCGGTATTCAGCAACAACGATCTCAAATTGTCAACTGAATACGTATTTAGCAATAGAATCTGGCGTATATATCACAAATTTAGAATCAGTAGCTCTACTGTATGACAAGCGTAACAAATGGTATGGCTTATTCCGTCGCTCCTTTTTTAAAGGAATCAATTTTTCGTTTATTTGATAGGCAGAGGGACAAGTGTATCGCTAGAGAGAGTCGGTGCCATGTGGTCCCCAGGGGATGAATCCCGTTTACTAGTCAACTCAGCTCAACCGGGTGTTCGATTGCTCGGGTCGGGTTTAGTTGTTCCGACATTTTCCGATATTCAATTCACTATTTCACGATTATTCAAGTAAGATATAATAAGAATAATTTTAAGTAACATTCATTCTACCTCATCAAACTCTATCTTGTCTAATTCATTAAATTGAACCACTCATTTAAAGTGTGATTTTAACTTTACTTACGATACTACCACAATTTTATACTCCATTTAATTGGGAGAGATTGCATAGTTTTCCAACCATATATGTTGGGTTCAAATATGTACAGTATATATCAATGCTAGGTGACATATATATATAATATAAGTGAAAAGTGCCGAACTGGCATATATAAATGAATATGTAATAAATTAAAGAAACTTATGTGCTTTCACATTCTCAAATCTAAAGTGCCTAGTTTAACTTAATTAACAATGAAAAAAATATTAGACTAAACTTTATTAAGTTAGTGATCAACGTGGTGTGGAGAGCATAATGATAATTGAATCACATGAGATGAGATGTCGCAATTATTGTTCATCCACTCACACTATAAGCTGATCGTATATTCGTATATGTATATTGCAATTATTTAATCATGCTTTAAAAAATGAAATTTCTAATACAGTTGACATTTGAGGATGTTGCTCATTTACTGGGTTAACAATTACTAATTCTCACTGCCCATTAATACTATAACCACATTTTAGTAATTAAACATCAATCGCTACATATTATAAATGATATTGAGTATTGGAAACCATTAATTCTGATTTTTAAAAAAATACTAGTAAAGTTGTAATTTAGTAAAGAATATGTTCAAAATCTTAGTGGGATAGTATTTTGAAACCAATAAAAGCAGAAAGTGGTTTGGTGGGCAGCAAAACTCAAAAACTTGTTTTCCAAATTTTTTTTTCTAAGTATATATTATTCGAACGTCCTTTTCATCTCTAATATTTTATTTATCATGACAAAATCTAAGTATTGCTGCAAAGTTTTAAATCTTATCCCCTGCTCTGATTTAGATAATTCAATTTTAGAAAAGTCAACTTAAAGATAGTCAAAATAAATCGGGAAACAATATCGGGCTATAGCCCAAAAACTTCATGTATGCTTATTGGATATAAGTGGCCCAACTTAGCTTTGTTAATAATATCAACAATTTCCATTAAACATGGCATGATTCAAAACTGTTTTGGGCCTATAATGAGTAACAAAAATATTCCAAAAGATTATTTTGGGTTTACCCAATTACAAAGTTAAGTAATACTCTCTCCGTCCATCCGTGAAATATTATTCAGTTTTACCATTTCGTTCCATCCATGAAATGTTGTCCACTTTACTTTTCTTTTTTTTCCTTTTTTGTAAATGTACATCACTTTCCACTAACTCATTACACTCACAATATATTATAAAACTAATATATAAATATGAGGTCTACATTCCAATAACTTTTTTCACTCATTTTTCTTCGCATTTCTTAAAAATCGTGCCGAGTCAAATATGGACAACATTTTGCGGACGAAGGGAGTAATAGAAAAACAATTGAGATGACGAGAAATTGCAATCATGTACGTAGTTAGTTTTATTCCATGAGATGTTGCTCTCCAAATATAATTCTCTCTCTCTATACCATTTATTATCTTATTTTCTCAAAACGGATGCTTAAAAGAAGTGCATCTATTATGGTGGGACAGCGAGAGTGTAAAACTATGAAAGAACAAAGTACAATTTATAGTAAAAATATAATAAAATATATAATCATAAACATTTTGATGAAATAAAATATGTAGTTTTTAAAAATATGAGAGAAGTTAACTCTCGTCATATAAATAGTTTAAAAAGGAGATAGAAATATTACTACTATTATTTAATAAAGTAAGGGGTTGGATCATTAATTATGTGTATGAATAAGGAGAACTTAATAAAGTAAGGGGTTGGATCATTAATTATGTGTATGAATAAGGAGAGATAAATATTTGATCATAATATGAATTGAGAATTGAGAGGAGTCGTTGATAAATAGTTGGTCAAAAGAAAGAAAATAAAGATGAAAGTGAAAGTACTCAAATTTTTAAATCAAAATTACTCTTTCTGATTGCAATAATTCCCATGCAGTTGCTATTTTCGCTAGTGGGCCCATCGACAATGACGGGTTAGCCCGATAAGCACGTGGCCTCACTTTGTCAAATAAGACGGCCCAATTTTACCGACCCCATTGCCTGCCACGTATTAGGAATTCACAATAAAAAAAAATCTTATACGTGGTTTATTTTAATTTTTTTATTATGCATATAGACTAATTGGTTTTCTATAGTCAATTGAAATTTTACACATGTTTACATGTCTGCATAATGTTGTAATGTGAGTAGATGTGGCAGGTGCTCGTAATCGTCATTTTGTAGAAAGTCATACATTATGGATATAAAATAACAATATTCTATTTAGCCAATCATATTATTTTTTCAAGATTAAAGCATCTATATATGCAATTTCATTGACTAATTCTTTTGCTAATTTGTAAATACCTTGATAATGAGATAATTGACCTAAGTACGTATTTTAAACTAATTAATACTTAAAAGTCAAAAATCGAACTAGTTAATGATATATGAATCTAGCATTTAACAATCATACTAAGTAAAACAGTAGTTTGGCATAATCTGGTGGACCAAGATAAATTTGTGGTACCAACAAATTTTTGATAATTTGAATTTTCAACATCACTTTAAAAGTGGAATTAATTATTACTCCTACTATATAAACATGCATCACGATACTCAATTCTATGCAAAATAAAATAAGTTTTATAGTATGCATAAAATTTCAAGTAAATGTGCATATGTATGCCATGCATCTGTTTAGATGCTTATTTATGAATATGAAATATACTTTATCAGGATACCATATTACCATGTGTACCCTCCACATCAAATTTTTTTTCCATGCATGTTAATGTTATTTATTGGCTTAATATATTTTCACATTTGATTAGCTAATTACATTATATTCAAATATTTCTCCCTTCTTACATGCACGTTTTTTTATAGATTAGATAAGAGAACTTATCCCAAATATTAGTCAATTAAAAAAAGATAGCTCATTTAAGTCTATAAATCTCATATTAATTTTATTTCCCTAAAATATAATGTCGCAACTCGCACGCACATACACATTAGTGCATTAAAATTTTATTATAGTATCTATTGGTATATTATAATACTACTGAAGTGTAAACTTGTCAAATAACAACTGTGACTATACAAAAGTTAGTAGTATTACATAACTTATCAAACTTTGCCGAATTAAGAAAATTCTTCATACAAGTTTAAATCTAATCCAACAAATGAATATTACAAAGTCGTGTAGGTGCTTATCACCGTACGGATATACCGTCGTAGTCGCACCACATAATTCAACAACTTATGTGGCGTTGGACGGTCCAGATTGCGCAATCAATCAATCACGATGGCCAACTAATCGATCTATCTTATGAAATGAGTTACATCAACCCACCCTATTGTCTTTTTCTTTGGTTGTTTACTTGTTTTTTGGCATGTAGTAATTGTTTGTATTTGGCATTTGAATTAAACGTATGAAATTGTTTAGTTCTTCACAAATAAAATATTTTTTTCATATTCTTTTGCATCTATCCAGCACAATGATGCATCACTCAGTGTTTATTCTCTTAAAATTGATAAGCACATAATACGTGCACGGAGTGTTACGCAAATCATTTGCATTAGTATTCATAGTATGCAAATGATTTGTGTAACACTATGTGCATGCATGTGTATTATGTGCTTATCGATTGTAAAAAATTAAACACTTAATGCTTAACATTTAAGTGAATGTAAAAGCATTCCATGCGTGTGATATGTGCTCATAGGTTGTAGGAATTTAAATACCGAACGTGTGCACCTTTTTACATGAAATATGAAAACATTTAATAAAATAAAAAAATGTGAAAAATAAATAGTTTAAGTTAAGCATTTCTTAACACCAACAGGTAATATCTATGTGGTGCTCAGTGAAGTGCTTAAAATAGATAAATAGCAAGTAAAATGCTCTTTAATGGCACAATCCCATTACTTTCTCTTGAAATTCGTTGTGTGTAGTATTCATCTGACCAAATTTTATCGAGATGCGATAACTCAATTATTAATTTCATTATCATACATGCCTAACTTGTACAAACAATGGTAAAATCAGAATACAAATTTTGTATTGTAATAGCAATCTTTGTCTGGTCGTGTCAGCAACAATTATTCTACTCTTAGATTGGCGCATGCATAAATTTCTGCGTCTATAAACGTAGCCCAATTTATACTTTAGCCTAAAAAGAAGCCACATACAAAATTGGTCGTGTCACATTTTATCATAAATTAAGACCAATACGATAATGTAGTTAGTATGCTAGAAAAAATACGACACGACATGAAAATCTTGATTACATCAACACTTAATCATGGCAGCTGATCATCATCATTAACTAAAACCGAACAAATTTCCACTGTTTTCCTTCATTCCCATTTCGTGCTCCACTCTGTTGATTTCAAATTCGTCAACGAAGAAGCTAAACTAACTCCAAACTCCCACCTGTTCTCTCTCTACAACTCCAAGAAAGAGACAAACGCTGACCCTTTCTCTCTCCTCGCGATCACGTAATGGCGGAAGGAAGGAGGGAAGAAAGAAACCTCGAGAACTTGCTACCAAAGTAAAGAATGGATTTTATGAGGGGAAACCAAACTTGAGGTTTTTCTTGACAGCTCAATTTGGTTGGATGCTGATTTAATTCTTTCCCTTTTCTTCCCCATTTGGGTTTAGTGCACCTTTGTTTTCTTCCCCTTGTTGGATTCTTGAATTTCTTGCTACAGCTCATTTGTCGATCTGTTTATGCAGCTATTTAATGTGGATTCTTGAAATTATTGCTACAGCTCATTGGTTGATTTGAGGAGCTAATTTGAGTTGGTTTTATGAATTTGGATAAGGTTTCAGACAGGGGAGATATGGCTAGTCCTAGGAAGAAAGGGATTAGGTTTAGTAGATTGTATTCATTTTCTTGTTTTAGATCATCATTTAGAGATGAACATAGTCAAATTGGGCTCAAGGGTTACTCAAGGGTGGTGTATTGTAATGATCCTGGTAATCAAGAGCAGATTCTGCCTAGTTACCCGAAAAACTATGTCTCGACTACCAAGTACACCGCGCTTAATTTCATCCCGAAGTCGTTGTTTGAGCAGTTTAGGAGGGTTGCAAACATATATTTCCTTGTGGTGGCTTGTGTGTCTTATAGTCCCCTGGCGCCTTACTCTGCGTATAGTGTGCTTCTGCCTTTGCTCTTGGTGATCGGGGCTACCATTGGTAAGGAAGCCGTTGAAGATTGGAGGCGTAAGAAGCAGGTATATACTCTTATCGCTTTTATCCTTTTTCGTTGCTTTTGGTTTGTTTCTGTACTAGGGATATTGCTCTGTTTGTTTGCTATTGTTCGTTGCTCGTTTTGGGTGGAAGAGCTTCCTCATATGTTGATTTTACCACTTGTTTCGCTTTGTCTAGATGCGTGAGGCTGTGTAGCAGAAGATTTATTTTCCGATTGTGCAATGTAGCCTCAATCAGGAAAAGCAATTGGTAGAATTGGAATGATGGTGGAATTTCCTTTTTCGGTGGTGATATAAGTAGAATTGTTTGAACTAGAGAAGGATAGATGAGGCCAAAGCTTGTGACAGTTTTATAGGAGAATTACTTTAAATGTTTCAAAAATCACTGAAAGGGATGGAAACTTGATGTTTCGTCGAATCAATCCATAGTTTGCATTACTTTTGTAATTAAGAATATTTGTCTTGATAGACTAGGCTATATGACTCAACTGTTTGCAAACATTAGATAGAAGGGTTTATTGTGTGATAGCAGGTAGTACCTGTTCAGTTCACTGAGCATAATGCGCTGATTTTTTTAGTATCTAATTCATCCGTGTGAATTAAACTCGTACTTGGAAAAATTCGTACTCCGGATTTTATTTGCAAGCATAAAAGTGATGCTATTTAACATTCATTCTTGTGCATTTTATTGGAAAGAGAGGTTATTCTGTTTCTTCAGTGGTTGTATTACGCTTGCTTGTTTTCTCGTTTCTCAGTACACCTTGACCCGCGTAATGAATTTTAATCTGACAAACTATTTTCAGGACATAGAGGCCAATAATCGGAGGGTTAAAGTGTACGATAAAGATCGTGGATTTCTAAAGGAGAGATGGAAGAATTTAAGAGTCGGTGATTTGGTAAAAGTTCACAAGGACGAGCATTTTCCTGCTGATCTGCTGCTTCTCTCCTCGAGTTATGAGGATGGGATTTGTTATGTCGAAACTACAAATTTAGACGGGGAGACTAATCTAAAGGTGAAGCACGCTTTAGATGTTACATGCACCCTGAACGAGGATAATTCCTTTGAGCACTTTAAAGCCGTTATCAAGTGTGAAGACCCGAATGAGGATCTTTATTCTTTTGTTGGAACTCTTTACTATAACGATAAGCAGCATCCCCTCTCCCTGCAACAGCTTCTTTTAAGAGATTCTAAGTTACGAAACACTGACTATGTCTATGGTGTGGTTGTTTTCACTGATCATGATACGAAAGTGATGAAGAATTCTATGGAGCCTCCTTCGAAAAGGAGTAAGATTGAGAGAAAGATGGATAAAATTGTGTATGTCCTCTTCACTCTGTTAGTTTTCGTATCTCTTGTTGGGTCGTTCTTCTTTGGAATCATGACGGAGAACGATATAGACGATGACGGGGAGATGAGGAGGTGGTATCTTAGACCAGACCAGACAACTGCATTTTTCGACCCGAATAATGCGTTAATGGCTGCCTTCCTACATTTCCTGACCGGGCTTATGTTGTATGGGTATTTGATACCGATATCCCTATATGTATCTATTGAGATAGTCAAAGTATTGCAAGTTATATTTATCAATCAAGATATCAATATGTATCATGAGGAAACAGATGGACCAGCCACTGCAAAGACGTCGAATTTGAATGAGGAGCTTGGTCTAGTGGATACTATACTCTCTGACAAGACTGGAACACTGACGTGCAACTCAATGGAGTTCGTCAAGTGTTCAATAGCTGGAACTGCGTATGGCCGTGGTTTAACAGAAGTGGAGAGGGCTCTTGCAAAGAGAAGAGGAGATGCACTTGATGACTCTGAAGTCACTTCATCTGCTAGTTTGCAGAGTGACGATGGCATGGCACCAGGAGAATCGGTTAAAGGCTTCAACTTTTACGATGAACGGGTCTTGAATGGTCAGTGGGTGAATGAGCCTCATGCGGATATGATCCAGAAATTCTTTCTGGTTCTGGCACTCTGCCATACAGCCATTCCCGAGGTCGATGAGGAAGGAAAGGGAATCTTGTATGAAGCTGAGTCGCCAGATGAAGCTGCTTTCGTCATTTCTGCTAGGGAGCTTGGCTTCGAGATGTATGAAAGAACACAGTCTCACATCTCTTTGCGCGAATTGGATCACGAGAGCCACCAAAAAATCGACAGGTGCAATCTCTTTAAATCTCCATGCTTCTTTTTGGGAATTTTATTATTATGTGGTGTTATATTATCCTAACTTTATGTGGTATTGTTTTTACAGACAATACGAGCTTCTCCATGTGTTGGAGTTTAGCAGTAGTCGGAGAAGGATGTCCGTGATTGTAAGAAATGTCGAAGACCAGTTGCTACTTCTGTCCAAGGGCTCTGACAGGTACATTTCTCTCTGAGGACATCGATGCACTAGAAGTGTCCTGTTTTTTCGACATGGGCCTTCTGTTTCCTTGCTTATGCATTTTGTGCTTGCGTGCAGTGTAATGCTTGAAAGGCTCTCGAAAAACTCACAAGATTTCGAAGATGTCACCATGGAGCATGTCAAAAGATATGCTGAAGCAGGGTTACGAACTCTAGTACTTGCATACCGTGAGCTTAGCAAAGAAGAGTTCAGTTCGTGGGAGAACGAGTTTATGGATGCCAAGGCAACTGTTGGTCCAGACAGAGATGCATTGATCGAGGCGGCGGCTGATAAGATCGAAAGGGACTTGATTCTCCTCGGTGCTACAGCTGTAGAGGACAAACTGCAAAAAGGGGTCACTCTCCAACTTGCATTTTCTTTCATTTGTTCACAATGAAGTGAATGGACTTCGTCCAGATGTAACCGTTCTTGATGTTATTTACTCGTATGCGCTCTCTAGGTTCCCGAGTGCATTGAAAGGCTCGAAAAGGCAGGAATCAAAATTTGGGTGATAACAGGTGATAAGATGGAGACAGCCATTAACATCGGGTAATGTTAATCGCTACTGTGGCCATTAGATTGAAAGCGACATGCTATCTTATACTACCGTGATTTTGTGTAGGTTTGCTTGCAGCTTGCTGCGAGAGGATATGGAGCAAATTGTGATTACGTTAGACTCTCCAGAAATAATCGAGCTAGAAAGGAAAGGCGACAAGGAGGCCGTTGCAAAGGTAACGGGTCCTAAATATCCATACATGTCGTTAAAATACACCTTCTTCTAACTTGTCTTCTTGTTTGCCATGCTAGGCTTCGCGTAAAAGCATAATGAACCAAATCAGACAAGGAACATTGCTACTGAGTTCGTCTGGAGGGCACTTTAGTTTCTTGGCTTTGATAATTGATGGCAAGTCACTGTCGTTCATTCTGAGCGAGGATCTGGAGGGTCCGTTTTGGCAACTTGCAGTTAGTTGTTCCTCTGTTATATGCTGTCGATCCACGCCTAAACAGAAAGCCCTTGTATGTCCTATCTCCACCTTTCTCAAACACGCTTCGTTGTTTTTCTGTACTGTTTTGAAATTAGAGTTTACTAGGATCAAATAATGTAATGTCACTGTTGAAGATATTCAGATTACAAGATTGGTTAAGAAGGGAACAGGCAGGACGACGCTGGCTATTGGCGACGGGGCAAATGATGTTGGCATGCTTCAAGAAGCTGATATTGGGGTCGGAATTAGCGGTGTGGAAGGAATGCAGGTAAACTCAGCTCCCGTTTTACGCCTTTGTTTACTTTCCCTCTTGTATATCTTTCCTACATTGCCCCGATTCTTCTATAGCACGATCTAGACTCGTTTATGACATAGCTTGCAACCACGTGTTTCAAAACTGGACTCGTTTATTCAGGCTGTGATGGCAAGTGACTTTGCCATAGCACAGTTCCGATTTCTGGAACGCCTTTTGTTGGTTCATGGCCACTGGTGCTACCGACGAATCTCTATGATGGTATGTCTCCATTCCCTTAATCGAGACTTTTCACGACTCGTTTAGAGTATATGGTATCACGATAATCTGACGCTCTTCCTTCTGCCGTTCTGCTAAAAATGCAGGTGTGCTACTTCTTTTACAAGAACATTGCGTTCGGGTTCACTCTCTTCTGGTTCGAGGCTTACGCTTCCTTCTCCGGCCAGCCGGCTTATAACGATTGGTATATGTCGTGCTACAACGTATTCTTCACCTCGCTCCCTGTGATCGCACTTGGTGTTTTCGATCAGGACGTCTCTCCACGACTCTGTCTGAAGGTACGAACCACCCGTGATTTAGTCCCGTCCCAAAATTATAGTAGTAGTTATCGTTGAACGGGAAAGTGTCGGGTTTGCAGAATCCCGAGTTATATCAAGAAGGAATACAAAACATGCTCTTCAGTTGGCCGCGGATTCTTGGATGGATACTCAACGGGATCATTTGCTCGGTCGTCGTCTTCTTCTTCACCACCAGCTCTGCTGTGCACCAAGCATTCACCGGAGACGGCCGCGTGCTCGACTTCGAAGCGCACGGGGTCTACATGTACACGTGCGTCGTGTGGGCCGTCAACTGCCAGATGGCCCTCTCGATCAACTACTTCACGTGGATGCAGCACTTGGTCATCTGGGGAAGCATCGTGGTCTGGTACGCGTTCCTGCTCATCTACGGGGCTTTCCCGCCTCTGTTCTCGACAACGGCCTACCAGGTGTTCGTGGAGGCCTGCGGGCCGAGCCCCATTTTCTGGCTCGGGACGCTGCTCGCGGTTGTATCATGTCTGCTGCCTTACGTCTTGTACAGGACAGTTCAGACAGAGTTCTTTCCTATGCCTCACGACATTATCCAAAAATGGCAAAGGGAAACCTCGGATGATCGAAGGAGTAAATTGAGGGAGAAAGATACATTGTTGTGTAAATAGTAAAGTATGATAATTTGTTGGCATTCAAATTGATGAAGCCCAATTCACTGATTGTAAGTATGATAATTTGTAGATAGCTTTGTTTGTATACAAGGTTTTTTTTCTTGGTCAAATTTTTCTAATTGTGTATGTTGTTATCGCAAGGAAGTTTAAATTTCAAGAAATTAAGTTGCTTGCTCTGGGAGAGGAGACAAATTAATAAATATATGATGACATATTTGGCCCCTTTTAGAGGATTAATTAAGAAGTTAAGAACATTTTTTTCATGTGAACATATAAAATGAGGCTTTTGTTGGAATCGTTTTATTTGTGATTCGACACTGTTTAACTCTTATTTTAAGTTGATGACATAAAAATTAATAAAGGAAATAGAAGCTGATAAAATTAATATGATGACAGAATTAGTGGGAAGGAGAGAGTGTAGGTACGATAAATAATCTCATATTCAATTGCACTACTCTATCTAAATTGTTTGGGGATTATTAAATTAGGTTATTTCTGAGATTTTAACAAAGCATGGAATTGTTGCTAAAAACTTACGTGGGCGTCCGCTTGCGCTCATAATGAGTGTTACCATTAGATGACATTAATTAGGGTGATTAAATGTGGAGTAATTAGGATGAATAATCGAATGTTTTCATAGCGCGTACTAACTAGTAGAGCGCGTAAGAAAATATGGCTCGGGTCGTGGTGGAGGCAGGTCGGCTCCGGGCACACGAACACCCGCTTCCTCGCCACCGGCGTCTCCCTCTTCAGCAGCTGTTAAATCAGACAATTATAATGGATTTGTATGTATAATGTAATTATCTAACAGAAATTTAAAAAAATGACCAATTTGATATAGTACTTCTTTATTCGTTTCTGGTGAACTATAGTATATTTTTATAAGGAAGCAAGTAAAACAGATTTTATATTGTTCTTGTTCGGTTGTTCCCCTAGCTCCGGCCTTTTAGTAGACAAATTATTTTGGTCAAATTGGAGTCTATATTCTTTTAATTCAGTGAAATCATCTTTCTAGGAAGTGTGCTATTTTCTCATGCTATTTTTCTACTACATATTTATTAAAGCGTAAACTAAGATTTCAATGGATTTTCTCATAATTACTTCTTCATGCAATTTGCCGAACATTATTCTGGAAGGCGGCTTGATATGCAATAGTCAATTGGAATTGATTGGATGACATTGACTTCCGAAAATTAAAATCTACAAAATGTATTAACTTTTGTCCAAAATAATAATTTTTTCAAATTTCATATTATTTGATTTTAGAAAGAACATACTAGTATATTGTATAGATACAAGTATATTTTAAAGTCAAGGGCCTGCGCATAACTTTTTCCTCCTCTTTGAAGTACACTAATTTTGCCCTTCTTACAGGATTAGATAGCAATAAATACCAAGAGATGATCTGATGAATCCGCGAATTTCTGATGTTTGTAAATGCTGGTAGAAGATAAAGACTCCGACACAAAGAATTTACGTGGTTCGATTTACTGAAGTAAATCTACGTCCACGGGAAGAAGGGAGGGCAAGATTGTATTGCTTGATCTGGGATTACAGCTTACAACACAGACTTGCTATATGATCTTTTATCTCTAGAGTTAGTAAATCCTCGTCTATCAGATCTAAGTTCTATTTATATATTGAACTGAGATCGTGGCTTGCATCACCACCCTAAGTCGTGGAGGTCATGGAGGTCATGAGATCCTGCATGGCCACTAACTAGGCAGTGGCTTACATCATCAGTAATTATGTCGTGGATGTCGTGGAGGTCATGAGAGCCTGCATGGGTCCACCACTAGATAGATCGTGTAGTGGAGGTCGTGGCTCCCAGTTCGGTATTGCCGAGCAGCTTTTGCCGATGCTGAGACCGAACTGCTGAACTATTGCCGAGCAGCTTTGTAGAGCTTAATTGGTCGGCTTTTACCGAGCTATAGGCTGGGGCCGAACTCTTTGGTAACGCCGAACTGATACTCTTTCTTGGGCTTTAGGCTGATGGGCTTTACTGCTGTTGGGCTTGTTTAGTACATACTCCATCACTACCCCCCCCGAAAAGCGAAGTGAACCACTTCGGCGAAGCGAGTCACTTCAGCATTCTGGATAAAGGTACGGGGTAAGTTGATGTTTGTCCTCGGTCTTATGAAGTAAACTCTTCTTTGACCGGACTTGGTTTGTGTCCTAATTTGGCGAGTTTTATCGCGTGGATCGGACTTTCCCTTGTCCTAATTCAGGCAAGTTTTATCGCGTGAATCGGACTTTTGTTGCAGTTCGTTTCAGACGAAGTGCTTGATTCTTAAGCTGAATTGTGGTCTTGTATCCTCTTAGAAGCTTGGACTTCACAATCGTTGGCTTATTGCAGTTCATTTCAGACGAACTGCTTGTTTAAGCTGAATTGTGGTCTTGTATCCTCGTTAGAAGCTTTGACTCACAATCGTTAGCTTATATATGTTCTAAAAAGGGGATCAGCCTTCGAAGAACAAGATACCTCAGCAACATTTGTAAGAGACGACACGCACATAGACAGACAAAACACACATAGACAAAACGCACATAGACAAAAAGACCAAGCAAACCAAAGAAAGCACATTGACCGAACAGGACTCAAGACTGACTGACTGACCGGACTGTCTCTTACAAATGGAACTTCTTGAGGTTGGAAATGTGCCATGTTCGGGGTACCTGTTCTCCTGACATGTGAGCCAATTTGTAAGACCCTTTGCCGAGGACTTCTGACACCCGATACGGACCTTCCCATGTGGGTTCGAGTTTGCCCAGCTTTTCTGCTCGGCTTACTTCGTTGTTTCTCAAGACGAGATCTCCCACTTGAAATTGCAGCTTTTTCACCCTTTGGTTATAATACCGGGCTACTTGCTCCTTGTACTTGGCTGCTTTTATGCATGCCAATTCTCTTCTTTCTTCGGCAAGATCTAGCTCGGCTCTCAGTCCGTCGTCATTCATTTCTGCTGAGAAATTTAGAGTTCGGGGACTGGGTATGCCGATCTCCACCGGAATCACGGCTTCAGTGCCGTACACAAGACTGTACGGAGTTTCACCGTTGGAGGTTGTGGGTGTAGTTCGGTAGGACCATAGGACTTGAGGGAGATTTTCTACCCATTGTCCTTTGGCTTGTTCTAACCGAGCTTTTAACCCTTTCACCAGGATACGATTTGTTACCTCCGTTTGTCCGTTTGCTTGTGGATGAGAGACCGAAGTGAACCGCTGTTGAATATTCAGCTCTTGGCACCAATTCTTGAACGTCTTGTCGGTGAATTGAGTTCCGTTATCCGAGATGAGGATGTGGGGTATGCCAAATCGGCACACTATGTTCTTCCAGACGAAATCCAATGCCTTCGAGCTCGTTATCGTAGCTAATGGTTCAGCTTCCACCCACTTCGTAAAGTAGTCCACGGCAACGATTAGGAATTTTATTTGCCGAGGAGCTTGTGGCAGTGGTCCTACTATGTCTATACCCCATTGCATAAAAGGCCAAGGGCTTTGCATAGTGGATAAATCGGTCTGCGGCATCCTTGGGATATTTGCATGGACTTGGCACTTCGGGCATGTCTTGACGAGCTGCACTGCTTCTTGTACCAAGGTTGGCCAATAATATCCCCATCTTAGAACTTTTTTAGCTAAAGCTCTAGCTCCGATGTGGCTGCCGCACGATCCTTCATGAACTTCTCTGAGGATGTAGTCCGTCTCTTCTGGCCCTATACATCGTAATAACGGCTGAAGGTAGGACTTTCTGTATAAGACTCCTTCATGAAGTTCGTACCGAAGTGCTCGGCATGTGATTTTCCGAGCTTCTCTCTTATCCTCGGGCAGTTGTCCTTGATCTAGATACTGTAAGATCGGCGTCATCCAGTTCGGCGAGCTGGTTACTGAATGTACCTCAGCTTCATCAATGCTTCGATGCATCAATTCCTCCATCTTTGAGCTTGGACATGCGGCTAACTTACTTAAAGTATCTGCTCGGCTGTTTTCTGCTCTAGGAATGCGGATTATCCGAAAATAAGAGAAACTTCGGCTAATGCTTTGCGCTTTGTCTAAATATTTTCTCATCCTCTCATCACGGGCTTCACTTGTACCCAACATGTGATTCACTATGACTTGTGAATCACAATGGATTTTGAGAGACTTGATACATAGACTTTGCGCTAGCTGGAGTCCGGCAAGGAGGGCTTCGTATTCGGCTTCGTTATTAGTGGTTGGGAATGAGAAACGAAGTAAGTAGGTTACCTCGTGTCCGTCGGGAGCGACAAGTAAAATACCAGCTCCACTTCCCGTCTTATTCGAAGCTCCATCTACGAATCCGCTCCAGCAGTCCGGCGGCTCCTCTTCGGATTCCAAGGGCTGTGCTAGTTCGGCATTGGCAGAATTTTTCTGTTCGGCAATGACAGGGATTGCTTGATCGAACTTGGCCTCTGCAAGAAAATCTGCCAAGGCTTGTCCCTTGATGGCTTTCCGAGGTAGGTACTCGATTGAGTGTTCTCCCAGCTCTATGGCCCATTTGGCGATTCTGCCTGATGCTTCTGGCTTGGTCAAAATTTGCCGAAGAGGCAGATCGGTTAAGACGCATACCTTGTGAGCATAGAAGTATGGCCGCAGTCTCCTTGCTGCATTTACTAACGCCAGAGCAATTTTTTCCAGAGGTTGATACCTTGTTTCTGGACCTCTTAATGCTCGGCTTGTAAAGTAGATGGGAAACTGCTTTAGGCCTTCTTCTCGTACAAGCACCGCGCTAATGGTTTGATCGGATGCCGCTAAGTATAAGAAAATCACTTCGGCATCTGTTGGAGCAGAGAGAATTGGAAGCTCGGCTAAATAACTTTTGAGCTCGTCAAAAGCCTTTTTCTGCTCGGCTCCCCACTCAAACTTTGGTGCCTTTTTTAACACTTTGAAGAACGGCAGTTGCTTTTCGGCTGCTTGGGAAAGGAATCTATTCAATGCGGCTAGACATCCAGTTAGTCTTTGCACATCGTGTATGGACTTCGGCATCGCCATGTTCTGAATAACCTGAACTTTTGAGGGATTTGCCTTGAGTCCGTCCTTTGAAACCCAACAACCCAGAAATTTTCCCGAATCTACCAAAAAGGTACATTTTTGGGGGTTGAGTTTGAGGTTAGCTTTTCGGAGCACGTCGAGAGTGGATTTGAGGTTGTCTTCGTACTCCGAAGTGCTTTTGCTTTTGACAACTATGTCGTCGACATACACTTCAACCTGTTTTCCGATTAGGTGCCGAAAAAGCTTGTCTACCATCCTTTGATAAGTGGCTCCGGCATTCTTTAAACCGAATGGCATCTTTTTATAAGCGAAAATGCCGAAATCGGTAATGAAAGCTGTTTTCGGAGCGTCACTCTCATCCATCAACACTTGGTGATATCCTTTGTATAAATCAAGAAAACAGAAAATTTCGAAGCCGATCAAAGCTTCTACTTTTTTATCTATATTCGGAAGGGGATAGCAATCTTTATGACAGTGCTTGTTTAGATCGGTAAAATCTATGCACATCCGCCATCCTCCTCCTTTTTTCTTGATCATCACAGGATTGGCCACCCAAGAAGGATATTTCACCTCGAATAGTACATCCGCTTTTAGTAATTGGCGGACTTCGTCATGGATGACTTGGCTTCTTTCTGCCGCAAAGAGTCTTTGCTTCTGTTTTACTGGCCGGATTGAAGGATCAATATTTAACCGATGAGTGATTACCTCGGGGGGCACTCCGGTCATGTCCAACGAAGACCATGCAAAGACATCTTTGTACTCCTTGAGGAGCTGAATGGTCTTTTCCCGGAGTAGAGGCGTTCCTGTGAAGCCGATCTTGACCGTTCTGGATGGATCATCTTCGTATAACTGAACGGTCATTGAGTTCGGCTCTGAAGTGACTTCGGTCATCTCGCTTGCCTCTGACTCCGGTTGCTGTGATTGCTATGCTTGATGGTGCCGAACTGATTGCTCGGCACTTTTAAGCGCAATCTGCAGACATTCTTTTGCTCTCTTTTGATCACCTCGGATGACCGCTATCCCACCTTTAGTGGGGATCTTGATGGTGAGGTGATAAGTAGAGCAAACGGCCCGAACTGTGTTGAGCCAGTCTCTCCCCAGGATGATGTTGTACGGGGACCGAGCTTTCACCACAAAGAACTCGATCATCGTATTGGAGCTTGTAGGCGCTTTTCCCACCGTGATCGGAAGGCTGATAATACCTTCAGGGCGGGTGTCCTCCTGGGCGAAACTTTTCAGAGGAAGTGGAGCCGGACTGAGCCGAGCTGGATCCACTTCCATTTTATCGAAACATTCTTTAAAAAGAACGCTGACTGACGCTCCTGTATCCACAAATACTCTGTGGATCAGTTTGTTTGCCACTCCGGCTTGAATGACAATAGCGTCGTGGTGAGGAGAGATGGCTGGGACGGGATCGGCATCTGAAAATGTAATCACTTCGTCTTTCTTCAGCCTTTTATGTGTCGGCTCCTCTTGATTGGAACCTCTGCGTTCTGCTTTTAGGGACGACTTAGTCTTCCCGGCAGGGAGAGCATCAATAGTCTGGATTACTCCATCATATTGCGGCTCGTCGTCGTCTTCGGGATCTTCATGCCTTTTCGGATCCTGAGGATTGCAGTTCGCACCTCTCTGCTTTTTGTTCTTTTTCGGCTGCTTGCTTTGGTATTTTTTTAACGTTCCTGTTTTCACAAGAACATCAATACCTGCAGCCAAATTTCGGCACTCCTCGGTATCGTGACCGTGGGCTTGATGGAAGGAGCAATACTGATCCTGAGGTCGCCGCGCGGCTGATTTCGTCATCCGCTTTGGTTTTTCGAACATATCGGAATGTAGTTCGAAAATTTCCGTTCTTGACTTGTTTAATGGTACGAACTGAGCGGGCGGCTTCTCAGGATTGAGACGTGGCCCCAATCTGCCTTGTACCGGTGCCCTTTGAATTCTTTCAAAAGGAGTTCGGCGAGGAAGCACCTGGCTGCTTTGATCGGGCCTCTTTTTCTCTTCTCGGGATGAGCTGTCTAAAGACCGTTTTCGACGGTCTGCCTCATCCGCACGGGAAAACTGGTCCGCAATGTCCCACATTTCTTGAGCTGTTTGCGGACCGCACTCCACGAGCTTTCTGTAGAGAGCTCCGGGCAGGATTCCATTTTGGAATGCCGAAATGACAAGTAGATCATTGAGATTATCTACTTGTAGGCATTCCTTATGGAATCTCGTCAGGAAGTCGCTGATCTTTTCGTCGCGACCTTGACGTATAGAAAGCAGCTGAGCCGAAGTAATTCGGGCTTCCGCTTTCTGAAAGAACCTCCTATGGAAAGCATCCATTAGATCTCGGTAGGATCTAATGCTGCCTTGAGGAAGGCTGTCGAACCACCTTCTGGCGTTCCCGATGAGCAGCTCGGGGAACAGCTTGCACATATGGACCTCATTGAGACCCTGGTTCGCCATATTATATTGATAGCATCCCAAGAAGTCATGAGGATCCACTAGCCCGTCATAAGTCATTGACGGTGTCCGGTAGTTCCGCGGCAAAGGAGTTCGGGTGATATCGTCCGAGAACGGAGTCTTTAATGCTCCGTACATGGCGAACCCGACATCTCTTCGGTACGGAGGAGATGGAGTTCTCCTGTGGTTCCGGTACCGAGGAGGAACAGGAACATGTCGGGGTTGAGGATTCTTTCTCCTGGAAGACACATCACTACTGCGGTAGTGACTTTCATGTCTGGATGAGGAGGGAGAATCCGCCGTTGTCTTCTCCGGCTGTTGGCTCTTCTGCAGGAAGGTTAAGAACTCCTCCTGCTTCTCGGCCAAGAACAGCTTGACAGCTTCATTTAAATCGGGCTGCTGGGAAGACTCGGTGCGATCTCTCCTGGAGTGGCTTGTTCCTTCTTCGTGAGAACTGGAGACAGATTTCTCACGAGGCTGCTTTCCAGGCCTATGGGCTGCTGGATTAGCTTCCTCATGGTTATCACGGACGGAGGCACGGGTGTTATGTGATCTGGTATGCATTTTTTTTTTTTTTTTTTTTTTTAGTGGTGGAAAAAGGATCAAAAATTCGCTTTATCACAGATTTGGTTCTCTGGTTTCCCACAGACGGCGCCAGTGATGAATCCGCGAATTTCTGATGTTTGTAAATGCTGGTAGAAGATAAAGACTCCGACACAAAGAATTTACGTGGTTCGATTTACTGAAGTAAATCTACGTCCACGGGAAGAAGGGAGGGCAAGATTGTATTGCTTGATCTGGGATTACAGCTTACAACACAGACTTGCTATATGATCTTTTATCTCTAGAGTTAGTAAATCCTCGTCTATCAGATCTAAGTTCTATTTATATATTGAACTGAGATCGTGGCTTGCATCACCACCCTAAGTCGTGGAGGTCATGGAGGTCATGAGATCCTGCATGGCCACTAACTAGGCAGTGGCTTACATCATCAGTAATTATGTCGTGGATGTCGTGGAGGTCATGAGAGCCTGCATGGGTCCACCACTAGATAGATCGTGTAGTGGAGGTCGTGGCTCCCAGTTCGGTATTGCCGAGCAGCTTTTGCCGATGCTGAGACCGAACTGCTGAACTATTGCCGAGCAGCTTTGTAGAGCTTAATTGGTCGGCTTTTACCGAGCTATAGGCTGGGGCCGAACTCTTTGGTAACGCCGAACTGATACTCTTTTTTGGGCTTTAGGCTGATGGGCTTTACTGCTGTTGGGCTTGTTTAGTACATACTCCATCCAATTCTATTCTCTTTAATTAACACAAACAAACGAAGCAATTTGTTTTTTACATGGTAACATATATACATGATAAATTTACTACTCCTGTTAAAAGTCCAAGTTTGAAATATAATTATTTACACAAATGATCGTAAGTACTATGGTAATTTCAGAATCACGAAATCCCGTAACAAGTTAAACGAGGACAGTATAATAAAAAGCATATAAATTTGGTTAAATTAAAAAGCGTCGTTAATAAGGTTTGGTGAGGTAACTCACGCGTTCAATTAAAAGTTGAGTAACTATCTAACGAAATTATTTATCTAATCACAATTCTAGAAGCCCACGTGCAAATGTTAAATCTAAACTCACTCACCGCGGCATGAACCAATTTATTACGAGGAATATTAGTAATTTAATATTCTACCTGGTCAACTATTGGTTCTAGATTCTTTATTTTTGTTTATCACAACTCCCAAAATTTAATTACACACTACAAATATATACTATAAAGATCAATATAAATTAGTATTGTTGGGTCCCGGTGGTGCACACCCGAACTCCACATTAGTATGATATTGTCCGCTTTGGGCAAAGCCCTCATGGTTTTGCTCTTGGGGTACTCCCAAAAAGGCCTCATACTAATGGAGTTGGGGTAGCCCATTTATATGCTTGCAACTCTTGTTCATCAACTCCACATTAGTATGATATTGTCCGCTTTGGGCAAAGCCCTCACGGTTTTGCTCTTGGGGTACTCCCAAAAAGGCCTCATACTAATGGAGTTGGGGTAGCCCATTTATATGCTTGCAACTCTTGTTCATTCTCCGATGTGGGATATGGTTTGCTTCACCACAATCTTCCCCTCAAACCAAGACCACCAGACCAAGACCACATGTCTGTGCCCCCATATTACAGGTCACCAGGTCACCACAAGTCTTGGTCGAGCTCGCGGAGAGACATCGGAGAACTTGCAAGCGCAACCCACCGAACCCCGAGCCACACAGGCCCAGCCCCTGAACCAGGGCTCTGATACCACTGTTGGGTCCCGGTGGTGCACACCCGAACTCCACATTAGTATGATATTGTCCGCTTTGGGCAAAGCCCTCACGGTTTTGCTCTTGGGGTACTCCCTAAAAGGCCTCATACTAATGGAGTTGGGGTAGCCCATTTATATGCTTGCAACTCTTGTTCATTCTCCGATGTGGGATATGGTTTGCTTCACCACAAGTATAAACAGCCATATCCAAATTTTGTGTCTATTATTATGACTCTATCTTTAAACTTTTGGCCAAAATCAAAATTCTGTTGTGGAAAAGGTAATTCAGAACTTTTTATTGCGCTTTAAAAGCCAACGAATACATTTGGTTTTATTTATAGAAATTAAAAAGTGTGACGACAAAGCCAATTTAGTTTTCATACGGATGATTGTATGCTTCGTGTGAGAATTTAAATTTCTTAAACTAGATTTTTTTTAAATTTAAATTGAAACTATATACAAAGTTTACAATTTTAAATAATTACTGTATTAAATTAGCACATTTATATGGAAAGTCTAAAATTCGAAATCTAAACTATAGTGACATGGTGAATAAATTGAATTTATTTTACTGCCAATTGGTGAGTATAATCGTCATTACGTCATTTGTTAATCTCTGCAACGCCTTCCCCGCCCGCTTATATATAAAGCCATTCATTCACTCTTTCTCTCTCATATACATACAACGATCTCATAACAGTTATACATATATACACACATATCTTATGAGTACACAGGAATCACAAATTTCTGCAATGGATAACAGGATAAACAGCGGAGAAGATGCATATACGAGCCCTAGCTTCAACAGCTATTCATCCAATCGATTAGCCGAAATCGCCGTGCAAATCGCCGCGGAGAAGATCGGAGACGACTGCAACGAAGAATTCGAATTCTCTCTTGTGCGCGAGGATAATGAGTTGCCGGAGGAGGATTTCGTCTATGACGGCCAACTCGGCCCGATTTTTCCAGTTTTCAACCGCGATCTACTGCTGAGCGACGGCGGAGACGATCGGCGCGATTCGAGTGTTCAAGTTCCGCTGAGTCAGCTCCTCCTCGAAGATCGCCGCGGCGGAGAGGATAATCCGCCGTCTTGCTCCTCGTCGGAGGCCGACGAGCTGGAGAGCGTCCCCGCCGGCACGTACTGCGTCTGGCGGCCGAAGGCGTCCGATCTTCCGTCGCCGAGCCGGTGTAAGAAGAGCAAATCTACAGGATCGGCGTCGAAGCGGTGGAAGTTTCGCGATTTGATGCGGCGGAGCAATAGCGACGGGGGGGACAGTTTGGTCTTTTTGACGCCGAAGAACAAGGAGGAGAAATTGCCGGCGGAAATTCCGAAAAAATTGAAAGGAAAAGGAGGCAGCGGCTCAGGCTCCACCTCCGGCGCGGCGGCGCGTTCGGCGCACGAGGCTCTCTATGTGAGAAACAGAGCGATGAACGAAGTTGATAGGAAGAAATCGTATCTACCTTACCGGCAAGATCTCGTTGGATTCTTCATAAACGTCAATGCTTTGGGTAAAGGTTTGCCACACTTCTAGAAGAATAATAAAATCGTGTGTTACCAGTTTTTCTAATATAATGTATATTGCATTATAAAATCAACTGTATATATCATTAAACCGTTTTGGATTTGTATCATTATATCTCTAAATTACGCGAATTGTGAATAAAATATTACCGTTTGAGTTGGTTTTTACTACAGTACAATGTTAGCATTAAATGAAGATAACATGAGAGTATTGACATATTAGCTACTCCATATAGAGTTACTCTAATTAAGTATTGATAAATGTTTGAATATATTCGTGCGTTATAGAGTGATTAATCTTTTACGATCCAAGTAAGTTTCAACGGACCTGTATATATACTTAAATATATAAATATGTATTAGGGTTCTCACAACTTCTTAATATAAAACACAACACAAATCACAGTTAGGAACGGATGTAGTTCATAGCTAGCATAGGCAAATACCCACCTCAAATTTCATCACATGTATATAAATTTTATATTATAAAATTAATTTATTTTAATTTCTCCCTATTTGCTCAGGTTAAAACTCTTAAATTTTATCTATGTATAACTTTGCCCCTTTCTATATAATTTCTTGGCTTCATCCCTGACTAGCCTTTATATACTATATTTATGTAGTAGTATACAAAATACGAGTATCCACTACAGTAAAAAAAACATTTTTAATATAATAAGGATGCTAATTTGTGTTTTTAAATATGCTACCAACGTTTCAAAAAATGTTCTTATTGTTGGTGTCCCAACTAAAATTAGAGGACGCAAATGGAAGCGTCTTAAAAGAGTGAAAAAAACTAAGTTAATTTATCCTTAATTTATTCTAACACAAGTAATTGTATCTCATTTTTTGTCCTTGGACGATAAGTTTTTTATAGTGATAAAGAGTATTATTATTAATTACTAAGATAATCAGCTGGGAAAAAGGCAAATATCATCACTACTCTATATAAAAAAATAATCATAATTAGAATATAAATCAAGAGAAATGATATGCTACATATCTATGTGAGCTTCTTATATGAGCATTGATGGTTGGGCGAATTTTTGATGGTGATGAATGCAGGAAAATACAGATCACGACACAGAGATTTACGTGGTTCGATTTACTGAGGTAAATCTACGTCCACGGGAAGAAAAGAGGGCAGAGTTGTATTGCTTGATCTGTTTTCTACAGCTTACAATACAGACTTGCTATTTGATATTTGATCTCTAGAGAACTTTTCCTATCTGATCTAAGTTCTATTTATACATTGAACTAAGATCGTGGCTTGCATCACCACTAACTAGGTCGTGGCTTACATCATCACTAATTAGGTCGTGGCTTACATCATCACTAATTAGATCGTGGATGTCGTGGAGGTCATGAGATCTTGCATGGGTCCACCACTGAATAGATCGTGTAGTGGAGGTCGTGGAGGTTCTGCATGAGTCCACTATCTCCCAGTTCGGTCGAATACTGAGACCGAACTGCTGAACTATTGCCGAGCAGCTTTTGCCGATCTGAGAGTAGAGCTTGATTGGTCAGCTTTTACCGAGCTGTAGGCTGGGGCCGAACTCTTTGGTAATGCCGAACTGATTGGTCGGCTTTTACCGAGCTGTAGGCTAGGGCCGAACTCTTTGGTAATGCCGAACTGATACTCTTCCTTGGTCTTTGGGCTGATGGGCCATCACTGCTATTGGGCTTGTTTAGTCCGTACCCCATCACTACCCCCCCCGAAAAGCGAAGTGAATCACTTCGGCGAAGCGAGTCACTTCGGCATTTTGATAAAGGTACGGGGGAGGCTGACGTCAGGGGACGTGCCTTGCGCGTGACTGCATTAAATGCGACAGTAAAATCCGGCCGTTGAATCCTGAAAAGGTGGGATTCGAAACGGTGCGATGATTTTGAAATTTTCTCCGAATCTGATAAATATGTCCCTTCCTCATCATTTGAATACTTTTGCTATAGCTTCTTCTGCACTCTATCTTCTTCGCGTAAAAATTTTCTTCCGCTTTCAAGAATTTTTTCAGAATTTCTTCAGACTTTCGAAGAGTAAGAACTATGTCTTCTTCTTCTTCTTCTGAGTCAGGTAGCGGTAGGAAAAGGGGTAAGGGGTCTTCTAGCCGGAAAGAATCTGGGGAGAAGACCGTAGAGTATTTTCACAGCATCTTGAGTAAGGATACTGTGATATCCATATACGAAAAATATCTTCTTCCCAGGGGGAAGGCGGTGGTTCCCGACGACGATCATAGGGCTAACGAGCCGCCGGAGGGTTATGCCACCGTTTACGAAGCCTGCTTAGAATGCGGGCTTCGTTTCCCTCTTCCCCCACCTTTTGTAGAGCTTCTTGATTTCTTTCAACTCCCTTTAGGTCAGGTGACTCCGAATTCTTGGAGGCACTTATCGGCCTTTGCTGCCGAACTGCGTAGGCTAGATAAGGATCTGTCTCTGAGGGCAATCCTTAATTTTTTCCAGTTTAAGAGGAAGGGATCTTGGTTTTACTTGATCCCTTTACAGCCTTTTAGGGCCTTCTGCAAAACCAAATGGCCGAAATGGCAAAACCGCTTCTTTTTTTATAATAGGACAGCGGCTCCGGGCTTTCCCTGGAGAGGGCCGAAGTCCGTGATTCCTCATCCTCGGTTAGAACCGTTGGCCGAGCTCGAGGGCGAGCTCAATAAGATTCCTATGATTAGGAAACAGTACTCGGAAACTGAGCTCGTCAAGGGCGACCTCGTGTTCAATATCTCGTCTTCGGACGAAGAAACTGAGGGTGAGGATTTCTTTTTTATGCTTTATTGCTTTAGCGGCGAAAACTAACCTTGTTTCCTTGCTTTTCGGCAGTGAACATGCTAAATAAGCTCAGTCGCCAATCCTCTGAGTCCAAGGAGCCGGAGAGGCCGAAAACCACCAGCTCGGCGTCTGATGCCGAGAAGAATCCGAAGAGGCAGAAGACCTCTTCGGATCCAAAGAAGCCGGAGTCGACTTCGGCAAGTAGGAAGGGGAAGACCCAGAAGCCCCCGAGAGCGCCAGAGAAAGACGTGGTCTTGGCGCCTCCTTCGGAACATATCTGTGAGCCCTTTTTATGGCCCACGGACTTCGCCGAGGTGAATTCTCTTCTTGATTTTCTGGCCTTGCTTTTTTCCTGTATTTTTTGTGGCCCCTCTGTTGACTTTTTGCTTTTTCCATTTTCAGAGGAACGATATGCTCTCCAAGCTCGTCGCCGTCTAACTCTCCAAAGCGTCCAACGACTATGCTGAGATGCAGAGGAAGTTGGCGGCTGCTTGTCACCGGGCCGAGCAGGCTGAGGCAAACTTTGAGAAAGCCAGAGCTGCTAGGATTTCGGCCCAGGATGAAGCTCAATTTGCCAAAAACCAGCTCGTCATCCAGCGAGAGCAGACGAAACGGAGGGATGCTGCCGCCGTGGTTGCCCAAGGAGAGGCTCTCCGTGCTTTCGCGGAGAAACTCTTTCTGAGCAACCAATTTTCGGCCTTTGTCGGTGATCTGCTGAAACTGATGACCGATAAAGCCGAGCAGGGTCCCGAAGTCATCCTGCCGCTGTACGGCCGAGAGATAGCAGCTCGGCTTCAGAGTCTGCCGGTGCTTGAGGAGCTTGCTTCGTCCTCGGTCCTGCTTTCTGCAGACCAAGTTCGTAGTTGCCGAGCTGACCGCGATGAGTACATGGAGGCTATCTTTGCCTCCATAGGGTCAGTTTCACCCGCTCCAATTTTCCATGGAGAGGGTGAGACCGAGCAGCATGAGCGGCAGACCGGCGATGAGCAGGCCGAGCAGGAGGCGCAGCAGATCGGCTACGGTGGCGCCGAGCAGGCTGGGGAGACAAGGAGAAGGAAGCTGAACCTCACCGAGAAGGCGGAGACGAAGCTGGCGGAGTATGATTTCGTCTCCCTTCTCTTAGTTTAGTTTCTTCCTTCTTGTAAAACGGCCTTGAAGCCCTTGTGTAGAAAAAATTTTTTCTTATGAATGAAAAAATTCTTCTTTCTGCTCTTGTGTCTTCGTATAGCCTTTCGTACTCTCTTTTACTCCTGTTGTGGTTTACTACCTGCTCAGTAATCTGAAATGCCGAACTGACATAGCTGCTCTATATTCTGAACTCTTAAGGAGCTGGAGGTACTTCACTGGAAGCGGCTGTACTCTTCCGCTTTAGACGAAGCTGAGAAAAAAGCCATAGCTGACCAGATGAAGAATGACGAACTCTTGGCTTGTTTAGTGAAGCTGGAGGCCGACAATAAGGACTTAGAGTCCGAAAAGAAAGATCTGGAGGCCGAGCTGAACACTGCCGTCGCTGAGAGGACTGCGTATGAGGATTTCATCTGCAGGCGCGGGGGAATGACCATCTCTGAAGTTCAGGAACGAGTTGACGAACTGTGGGAGGAATATCATGTACTCCGGAGGAACAATGCGCTGGAGAGCTCGGCTTGCCAACAAGTCGTGAAATCATTGCGGCGCTGGGCTTCTCGGTACGACATCATTCTTTCCCGGCGTCCCTCAATCGAGAGATTCCTTAGGCATTTCCCGCTAACAGATGGTCACACTCCAGCTCAAACCCCTGATTCACTTGCTCAAAACCCTACTCCAAGTCAGCAACGAACTCAGGAACAGCCGGAAACGTCAAGACGAGAACGGACTCAGGAGCAACCGGAAACGTCAAGACAAGGACGGACTGAAGTTCGTAGAGGAGCTGTGATTATGAGTGAGCAAGATCAACAAATGCTTCGTGAAGAGACTCTTCGCCGCCGAGGTGCTAGAGCTTCCCGGGCTCAGGGAAGAGGCGGTAGGTCGATTAGAGCATCTCGTCGACCTGCTTATTCTTCAGCTGCCGAGAACGCCCGAACTCGGCTTCACGAGGATTTTGTGAATAGATGGCTCAACTTTAGCAACCAGGGACAGTAGAATAGTCCTTTGTAATGGCGTAACGCCTTCTCGTAGGGCAGCAGAATTGTATGCCGAACAAGTTTTAATAAATGAAATCTTCATTTCGCTTCTATCACTGCGTATTTACAGCTCAGCGAAAAAAATTTCATCGTGCTCGTCCTCGGTCTTATGAAGTAAACTTCTTTGACCGGACTCGTCCTCGGTCTTATGAAGTAAGCTTCTTTGACCGGACTCGTCTTTGGTCTTATGAAGTAAACTTCTTTGACCGGACTTAGTCCTCGGTCTTATGAAATAAACTTCTTTGACCGGACTCGTCTTTGGTCTTATGAAGTAAATTTCTTTGACCGGACTAAGCTTGTGTCCTAATTTGGCGAGTTTTATCGCTTGGATCGGACTTTCCCTTGTCCTAATTCGGCGAGTTTTATCGCGTGGATCGGACTTTCCCTTTGTTGCAGTTCGTTTCAGACGAACTGCTTGTTTCTTAAGCCGAATTGTGGTCTTGTATCCTCCTTAGAAGCTTGGACTCACAATCGTTGGCTTATTGTTGCAGTTCGTTTCAGACGAACTGCTTGTTTTTTAAGCTGAATTGTGGTCTTGTATCCTCCTTAGAAGCTTGGACTCACAATCGTTGGCTTATATATGTTCTAAAAAGGGGATCAGCCTTTGAAGAACAAGATACCTCAGTAACATTTGTAAGAGACGACACGCACATAGACAGACAAAACGCACATAGACACACATGAAACACAAGTAAAAAACAAAGAAAGCACATACCCCTAGGACCGAACTAGACACAAGACTGACTGACCGGACTGTCTCTTACAAATGGAACTTCTTGAGGTTGGAAATGTACCATGTTCGGGGTGCTTGTTCTCCTGACATGTGAGTCAATTTGTAAGACCCTTTGCCGAGGACTTCTGACACCCGATATGGACCTTCCCATGTGGGTTCGAGTTTGCCCAGCTTTTCTGCTCGGCTTACTTCGTTGTTTCTCAAGACGAGATCTCCCACTTGAAATTGCAGCTTTTTCACCCTTTGGTTATAATACCGGGCTACTTGCTCCTTGTACTTGGCTGCTTTTATGCAGGCCAATTCTCTTCTTTCTTCGGCCAGATCTAGTTCGGCTCTCAGTCCGTCCTCATTCAGTTCTGCTAAGAAATTAAGAGTTCGGGGACTGGGTATGCCGATTTCAACCGGAATCACGGCTTCAGTGCCGTACACCATCGAGTTCGGCTCCGGTGTGACTTCGGTCATTTCGCCTGCCTCTGACTCCGGCTGCTGTGATTGCTATGCTTGATGGTGCCGAGCTGATTGCTCGGCACTTTTAAGCGCAATCTGCAAACACTCGCTCTTTTTTGATCACCTCGGATGACCGCTATCCCTCCTTTAGTGGGGAAGGAGTTCGGCGAGGGAGCCTCTGATCGCTATGATCGGGCTTCTTTTTGTCTTCTCTAGATGAGCTGTCTAAAGACCGTTTTCGACGGTCTGCCTCATCGGCACGAGAAAACTGGTCCGCAATGTCCCACATCTCTTTAGCTGTTTGCGGACTGCATTCCACGAGCTTTCTGTAGAGAGCTCCGGGCAGGATTCCATTTTGGAATGCCGAAATGACAAGTAGATCATTGAGATCATCTACTTGTAGGCATTCCTTGTGGAACCTCGTCATAAAGTCGCTGATCTTTTCGTCGCGACCTTGACGTGTAGAAAGCAGCTGAGCCGAAGTGATTCGGGCTTCCGCTTTCTGAAAGAACCTCCTGTGGAAAGCATCCATTAGATCTCGGTAAGATCTAATGTTGCCTTGGGGGAGGCTATCGAACCACCTTCTTGCGTTCCCGATAAGCAGCTCGGGAAACAGCTTGCACATATGGACCTCGTTGAGACCCTGGTTCACCATGTTATACTGATAGCGTCCCAGGAAGTCATGAGGATTCACTAACCCGTCATAAGTCATCGACGGAGTTCGGTAGTTCTGTGGCAAGGGAGTTCGGGTGATATCGTCCGAGAACGGAGTCTTCAATGCTCCGTACATGGCGAACCCGACATCTCTTCGGTATGGAGGAGATGGAGTTCTCCTGTGATTCCGGTACCGAGGAGGAACAGGAACATGTCGGGGTTGAGGATTCTTCTTCCTGGAAGACACGGCACTACTGCGGTAGTGACTTTCATGTCTGGATGAGGAAGGAGAATCCACCGTTTTCGTCTTCGGCTCTTGGCTCTTTTGCAGGAAGGCTAAGAACTCATCCTACTTCTCAGCCAAGAACAGCTTGACAGCCTCATTCAAATCAGGCTGCTGGGAAGACTCGGTGTGTGGACCTTTTGAGCGGCTTGTTCCTTCATCGTGAAAACTGGAAGTAGATGTCTCCCGAGGCTGTTTTCCGGACCTGCGGGCTGGACTAGCTTCCTCATGGTTTTCACGAACGGTATTACGGGTAGTATGTGATCTGGTATGCATTTTTTTGGGGTGGAAAAAGGGTCAAAAATTCGCTTTATCACAAATTTGGTTCTCTGTTTCCCACAGACGGCGCCAGTGATGGTTGGGCGAATTTTTGATGGTGATGAATGCAGGAAAATACAGATCACGACACAGAGATTTACGTGGTTCGATTTACTGAGGTAAATCTACGTCCACGGGAAGAAAAGAGGGCAGAGTTGTATTGCTTGATCTGTTTTCTACAGCTTACAATACAGACTTGCTATTTGATATTTGATCTCTAGAGAACTTTTCCTATCTGATCTAAGTTCTATTTATACATTGAACTAAGATCGTGGCTTGCATCACCACTAACTAGGTCGTGGCTTACATCATCACTAATTAGGTCGTGGCTTACATCATCACTAATTAGATCGTGGATGTCGTGGAGGTCATGAGATCTTGCATGGGTCCACCACTGAATAGATCGTGTAGTGGAGGTCGTGGAGGTTCTGCATGAGTCCACTATCTCCCAGTTCGGTCGAATACTGAGACCGAACTGCTGAACTATTGCCGAGCAGCTTTTGCCGATCTGAGAGTAGAGCTTGATTGGTCAGCTTTTACCGAGCTGTAGGCTGGGGCCGAACTCTTTGGTAATGCCGAACTGATTGGTCGGCTTTTACCGAGCTGTAGGCTAGGGCCGAACTCTTTGGTAATGCCGAACTGATACTCTTCCTTGGTCTTTGGGCTGATGGGCCATCACTGCTATTGGGCTTGTTTAGTCCGTACCCCATCAAGCATCACTCTCGTTTGACGTACGTTTAACATTGTTCATTTCGATTTATATATTTAGTTTGATGCTAATACATTAAAAAATGTTATTGAATCATTTCGATTTATATATTTAGTTTGATTCTAATACATTAAAAAATGTTATTGAAGTTTTTAATTTCATAAAATTCATAAAAATCAAATCACGATTTGCTCATTTATTAATTTATTTGAAGTTATAGAGAAAACGAGCCAATCGAACTTTAATTTTTATGAATTTTGTGAAATTAAAATTTTCAATAACATTTTTTAATGTAGTAGAATCAAACTAAATATATAAATCGAAACGAACAACGTTAAACGTACGTCAAACAAGAGTGGTGCTCACATACGGTATGTAGCATATCATTCCTCTGTAAATCAAACCTTTAATTTAAAGCTACTCAACAATTTTTTGGGGCCATTAAAATTTATTATTTATGTAGGTGGGGTGTTAATGACTTGTGAAAATGCTTGACAGTCCACCTTATTTAATGGTGTGCGACATCAAGAATTTGGTATCATACATAGTCCCCACTAATTAATTACTACAGTACATGATACTGGTAAATACATCTAATACAAATATGCGTTCACGTTATGCATTTCTACTTAATTCTTAAATATTTTAATTATTTATCAATATTTTAAATCTAAATTCTAATTTTTACAAAGCTGAAATCTAAGAAAATAATCTAAAAAACCATGTGTGAACGGCCATATACATATGGCCTAATAAACCATATATTAAAATAATAAATTGTGATATAGAGGTAATCAATGAGCTCACAAACCTAAATGTTTGCTTCAACTTTTAGATTAGGGTTTGCCGTTTATTTTCAAGTAATTGCATGGCGAGTAATTTATTTATTCCTCTAGAATTAAAATAGATGATGTCGTTTGTATTTGACATCAACATAAAAATATTTTTATACACTCAATTGTTAATTCTATATAGAGTTTCGGTTGCCAACGCGACTAAATCATGTACGAAAAAATGAATTCAATCTAACTTAATTAAAAACAATTATTCACCATAATAATAATAATCCTAAATGGGGATATAAAGAAGTGGCCGAATTGATAGTTGTGATTTTGGTGAAGAGCATCATGGATTAGGTTGGTATATGCCCCTTGACATAATTATTTATGTTATTGAAAACGATGCTTCACCGTTTTTGGAAACAAATTGACGTAATTGGGCCGTAATTTAATCGCATGGCCACATAATAAGTTATTTGCCAATAAATTACTTAATTTTGTTGATAAGCACATATGGTCATGTTTGGTTGCAATGATTCTGTTTGGAAAAATAATCTGATTCCTTAAATTTTAAATTTATGTGTTTGTTTTGATTTTTAATCAAATTGAGAAAGTAATCAGAATCCCGATAATAAGGAAAGTTAGTACAACTTTCCAGAATTCTGAATCCTAACTTTTCTTAGGTGTTCTTTCTCCCAATTTTAGGATTCTTACATCTTTAATGTAATATTATTATTAATTACAATGTTTTAAAAATAATTTAAAATTATAAATCATACTTAATTTCAGTATAATAAATAACTATAATTAAAATTATCATAATTATAACTATGTTATTATAATATTTATATATAATTGTTATTATCATGATAATAATTAATAATTTATTAAATAATTAAAAGATAATTATGTAATAATAAATATTAATTACTATTTTATAAATTAATAATTAATCAATAAAATTGTAGCGATATTTTAAAAATTATAAAATTGATTTAATTATAATATCCGTGAATACTATAATAATAATAATAATAATAATAGTATTTATTATTGTAATGTTCCATGTAACTATAATTATAATTGTATTATTATATATTGTGATGGATGATCCATATTTAAACTATCCACCATAATAATAAATATAATAATATAATAATAATTATTTGTAATTAATAATTTATTTAAAAATTAATTATTATTCTTCTTTATAAATAAAATAATTATAAGTATATTTTTAGTTTGATGTTTAAATCATATATAAATTTAAAATCTTGATATTTTCCAAACGCAGGAAAGTAAAGTTATTAGGAATCATATTCCTGAGATTCATTTTCCTAGAAATCATTTTCCTTGCTAACTTTACTTTCACACCAACCAAACATGGTCTAAGAAAATCATACCCAAAGGAAAGTTCCAAGTAATTTTCATATCATAATTGGAGATCTCGAGGAGATCACACAATTACACATAGCCCAATACATATTAATAGGAAATGTCTTCAAATTGTGTTACTAATAAATTTTGTCCAAATGTCAAAATAAAAACTAAGAATTGCCCTCCATTTGTATTTTCATGCCCACTTGACTTGATAACTTAGTATATTTATATTTTTATGTATAATCAAGCTAAAAAGACGACGAACTATTAATTTAAAAGCAATATATATAACAAAAAATAACAAAATCAATATATCAAAAGCATTTCATCTCGTCTGTTGTTAAGTAGATATATCCACATGGTTATTGCGTAATTGGGCCATAATTTAATCGCATGGACACAAAAACTATGGTTTTTAATTAAATTTATTTTGATGGCTAAAATGTGTCACATACATTTATAATTAGTTTGTGAGGTCGAAATTTAAAATCTTGGCTATGAACAAAAAAAAAAAAAAAAAGAACTAAATTTCCATACTAGTTCACAGTTGAGACAACAATCTTTTCCTTTGGGCTAATGTTAATTGAATTAAAATTTTTGAAGATGAGAGTAGAAATATGGATCTTGTAATGAAATATGGATCATATTTAACTTTTACTTAGAAATGATATGTATAATGATTAGAAAATTTAAAAATAAGCGATTAATAGTAGTATTAAAAATGAAATGAACAATATTTTTTATTTGAAGCTTAAGTTAAAATGATAAATATAAATTGGAGCCGAGCCACCCAGGCCCAGCCCGTCAAATTTGAAACCACTCTACAGAGTAACCGAACCACGACCATATAAGTCGGGTCGGGTCGGGTCTCTGGATCCGAATGCCAAAATGACGTAATAATAAAGCAAAAAGTAAAGTAAACAAATTGACACGTGGGAGGAAGATAAAAGATCTGATTTGTGTGTCACGTGGAATTTCCCGTCTTCACACTTCACTCACCACTCAACTCTCCATGACCAAATCTCCAAATCCAATCTCATTGCGCCTAATCGTAAACGCATACATGTATATACATTCCTCTGTGTGTTTGCGCGCGTCTTTTTTACTGGAGATTTCCCGCTGTTGATTTGGATTTGTGTGCGGATTGCTTGAAATGTGGTCTCTGCAGTTGTCGAATTGCAGAGGCTTCGAGCAATCGCAATTCGCCTCCGCCGGATTCTCTTCGGCTCGGTGGGAGCCGAGGCGAAGCAGTGCCGCCGTGATTCGCTCCTCGTTTTGGGGAGGAGGCTTGGAATTGTGCGATGCGGAGGCGCGGGCGAGGAGGCGGCAGCGGTTGCTGGCGCGGAGGAGCTCTAGGGTTTTTGCCGAGCTGAAGATGAATCTGAATGAGTACATGGTGACGCTGGAGAAGCCGCTCGGCATCCGTTTCGCGAAGTCCGCTGACGGGAAAGTGTTCGTGCATGCGCTCCAGAAAGGGGTAATGGTTTTGCAATTTTTAAAAATTAAATAGCCGTTGATCATGCCGGAAATGCTCTCTCGATCTGTTTGGAGAATTGAGATGTTGATGAGTTCAGGAGATGCTGTGTTTTTCGGTTTGTTTGGAGAATTTTTGATGTCCTTTAGTGATTAGAACTAGTGTTGATGCAGGGTAATGCTGAGAAATCGAGGATCATTATGGTTGGGGACACTCTGAAGAAGGCAGGTGGATCCGGCGGGAATCTTGTTGAGATCAAGGACGTCGGTGATGCAGAGTAAGGATGTTTACTTTTCGCCACGAGATTATGATTATGCTGTTGGAAAATCAGAATGCCAGTGTATCCCCTAAGTTTTCCACTTTATTTCATTCCACACGATTGTATGCAGGAGTCTTACGAAGGAGAAATCTGGTGCTTATAGCCTTGTCCTAGAGAGGCCATTCGCTCCCTTTCCAATCCACCAGCTCCATCTTATGGATGATATTGACATCTTGTTTACGGATGAGGCATCTGAAAATGCTGAATGGGGGCATGGAAACTTCCCACTGGAAGAGTATGCACAGGCATTGGAGCGTTCAAAAGAGGAGCTCTATTATAATCATTCTCTCGGTATGCGCTATAGTAAGGTGTGATCTTGACCTATTCACATATCTTACATGGATTGGCTTTGTGTAGTGTCTCACTATGACAATGTAGAAGCTCTGTAAGTTTCTGACGTTCATCAAAGAGGGCACAATATTTTCAAGTGCAAGTTCTTTCGTCTATATGGATTTTTACTGTAAATCGGTTGTGTACCTTCATCCTATGTTTTGTCACTATAATCTTGTATCTCATCAGTTACTTAGGGTTTATATTGTATGAAATACTTTTTCCTCCAAACAAACTCATCCTATCTGTTCTAGCATAAAATACATTCCATTAGGGTCTTCTACACTCAAACTCTTAGTATTTGTGTATTCTGTCACAATGATTTAGGCAAATCAGGTTCTTGAAGTCCATTTTATTCTTACAGATCACAGAACAAATTTATGTTGGATCATGTATTCAAACAATAGAGGATGTACAGACATTATCTACAGCTGCGGTAAGAATTCGTGCCTCAACCTCATTTGTTACCCCTTGCTTTTGGATACTTCTCCATTCTTTGTTCTCTAGACTTGCATATTACAGCTATCATCCAAAAAATTTTCTTGGTCATTTCATGTTTAATTGACTGCCTAAAATAGTCTATAATGCCCGTCTCAGGGAGTCACTGCTGTGCTGAATTTCCAGAGCACGCCCGAAGCTGCAAACTGGGGACTTGATCCGAATTCAATCAATGAGTCATGCCAAAACTCTAATATCCTAATGGTTAACTATCCAATTAGGTAATGACAGTCTCACTTTCTGAGGAAAGTTTAATTGACCAATGCTGTCTTTTTCTGAGTCTAAATGATCTGCCTTATTTAAATACTAGCAAGTTTCCTAATTAATAAAAACTGTGAAGATTATACAAATTATTTTTCTTTTCTGAGATATAGTAGCTAACTGGATACAAATTGATTAGCCGTGCATTTGATGTAATTTCTTTCCTACAATGTTTCATCTAACATTTTACATTTTCAGAGATGCAGATTCTTTTGATATGAGAAAGAAATTGCCGTTCTGTGTGGGTGTCCTTTTACGATTACTCAAGAAAAATCATCGTGTGTATGTAACTTGCACAACTGGATTGGACCGATCTCCCGCTTGTGTGATTGCATACCTTCACTGGATGACTGATACTTCTCTTCACGCGGCTTACAATTTTGTTACTGGATTACATTCATGCCGGCCTGATAGGTATATAATTTGTGATAATCAATCTTGTTATGTATGCTTTGTCCTTGTGAGGAGCCCAATGTTGAAATCTGTACTTATTTATAACTTTGTAAATACATTGAATAAAGATGATTTAATGCAGACCCGCAATTGCCTGGGCAACATGGGATCTCATAGCCATGGTTGAAAATGGCTCACATGATGGACCTGCAACGCATGCGGTGACATTTGTGTGGAATGGAAATGAGGTGAGTGGATTGTTGCTATCCAAACAAACTTATGAGAATAAACAAATGGGCAGCGTGTGACAGATCAATATCTCATGTAGTAGCGTATGTGATTGCACTGAGTCTGAATGAGTCTCATTCTCACTGTCCTCAAATTCTTTATTTTTTTGTTTTTACAGGGGGAAGAAGTATATCTGGTGGGAGATTTCACTGAGAACTGGAAAGAGCCAATCAAGGCGACCCATAAAGGTGGCCCAAGACATGAAGTTGAAATTAGACTTCCTCAAGGGAAGTAAGTTTAATTAATTCTATTTTTGGAATGTTGGTATTTGCATTTTGCTTGCGTTATGATATCTGTGAGCATCAAACACTCATATTTTTCTTTGAAACAAAATTTGTTGAGTACTTAGCTCCAGCTCTAACACCTATAAAGTGGCCAATATAAAGTGGCAAATATATATTTCCCAGTTGCTGTTGTAGACTACGGTTGAAACATAGTATATTTTACAGAACATGCATATCTCTGGAATCTGTCTCGTGGATATTCCTGCTGGTCAGTGCCTGGAAGGCTTTTGGCTTCCATAACATTAATGGCTCTCAACTCCCCATTCACTGTCTTTGTTGTAACTGTAGTGTCTGTGTCGGTTTATAGTTTAGGATCTAGGCTGCTTGAATTTGGTGGGACCGAATTTCTGCAATCGTAAAGTTTTGTTTACTTGTGGCAGGTACTACTACAAATTCATAACTAACGGGGACTGGAGGCACTCGACATTTTCACCTATAGAAAGGGATCAGAGTGGGAATCTTAACAATGTGATTGTAGTTGGTGACACTGCCAGCGTAAAACCTACCATTCAACCCCAAAACAAGGTTTGGAAAATTTGTTTCAAGAAAAGTTCGGAGTTATTCTTTAGTTTGCAACTATATAGAAGTAATTGAAAAAAGTATTGTTTTTCATGATTGCATCAAGCACTGATGGTTCTTTGACTTTCCTGATAATCAGGACTCAAACATTGTGAAGGTCATAGAGAGGCCATTGACTGAAAGCGAGCGCTTTATGTTGGCAAAAGCAGCTCGATGTGTAGCTTTCAGTGTGTGTCCTATAAGGTTGGCCCCTGATGGAGTACGTACTAAACAAGCCCAACAGCAGTAAAGCCCATCAGCCTAAAGCCCAAGAAAGAGTATCAGTCCGGCATGACTAAAGAGTTCAGTTCGGCACAACCAAAGAGTTCGGTAAAAGCCAACCAATCAAACTCTGCTCTCAGGTCGGCATCAAGCTCTACTCTCAGATCGGCAAAAGCTGCCCGGCAATAATTCAGCAGTTCGGTCTCAGTATTCGACCGAACTAGGAGATAGTGGACTCATGCAGAATTTCCACCTCCACTACACCCACGATCTATTTAGTGGTGTCAAGCAGTCATTAACTCATGCAGGATGGTGGACCCATGCAAGATCGCCACGATCTCCACGACATCCACTACCTAGTAAATGGTGCTGCATGCCACGATCTTGGTTCAATGTATAAATAGAACCTAGATCAGATAGATAAGGTTAAGTTCAAAAAGAAGCTCTCTAGAGATAAAATATCAAATAGCAAGTCTGTATTGTAAGCTGTAGAAAACAGATCAAGCAATACAACTCTGCCCTCTTTTCTTCCCGTGGACGTAGATTTACCTCAGTAAATCGAACCACGTAAATCTCTGTGTCGTGATCTGTATTTTCCTGCATTCATCACCATCAAAAATTCGCCAAACCATCACTGGCGCCGTCTGTGGGAAACAGAGAACCAAATTTGTGATAAAGCGAATTTTTGACCCTTTTTCCACCCCAAAAAAAAAAATGCATACCAGATCACATAACACCCATAATACCGTTCGTGATAACCGTGAGGAAGCTAGTCCAGCTCGCAGGTCTGAAAAACGGCCTCGGGAGACATCTACCTCCGGTTCTCACGAAGAAGGAACAAGCCACTCCAGGAGTCATCGCACCGAGTCTTCCCAGCAGCCCGATTTAAATGAAGCTGTCAAGCTGTTCTTGGCCGAGAAGCAGGAGGAGTTCTTAACCTTCCTGCAGAAGAGCCAACAGCCGGAGAAGACAACGGCGGATTCTCCCTCCTCATCCAGACATGAAAGTCACTACCGCAGTAGTGACGTGTCTTCCAGGAGAAAGAATCCTCAACCCCGACATGTTCCTGTTCCTCCTCGGTACCGGAACCACAGGAGAACTCCATCTCCTCCGTACCGAAGAAATATCGGGTTCGCCATGTACGGAGCATTAAAGACTCCGTTCTCGGACGATATCACCCGAACTCCTTTGCCGCGGAACTACCGGACACCGTCAATGACTTATGACGGGCTAGTGGATCCTCATGACTTCTTGGGACGCTATCAGTATAATATGGCGAACCAGGGTCTCAATGAGGTCCATATGTGCAAGCTGTTCCTCGAGCTTCTTATCGGGAACGCGAGAAGGTGGTTCGATAGCCTCCCCCAAGGCAGCATTAGATCTTACCGAGATTTAATGGATGCTTTCCACAGGAGGTTCTTTCAGAAAGCGGAAGCCCGGATCACTTCGGCTCAGCTGCTTTCTATACGTCAAGGTCGCGACGAAAAGATCAGCGACTTCATGACGAGATTCCACAAGGAATGCCTACAAGTAGATGATCTCAACGATCTACTTGTCATTTCGGCATTCCAAAATGGAATCCTGCCCGGAGCTCTCTACAGAAAGCTCGTGGAGTGCGGTCCGCAAACAGCTCAAGAAATGTGGGACATTGCGGACCAGTTTTCCCGTGCGGATGAGGCAGACCGTCGAAAACGGTCTTTAGACAGCTCATCCCGAGAAGAGAAAAAGAAGCCCGATCAAAGCGGCCAGGTGCTTCCTCGCCGAACTCCTTTTGAAAGAATTCAAAGGGCACCGGTACAAGGCAGATTGGGGCCACGTCTCAATCCTGAGAAGCCGCCCGCTCAGTTCGTACCATTAAACAAGTCAAGAGCGGAAATTTTCGAACTACATTCCGATATGTTCGAAAAACCAAAGCGGATGACGAAATCAGCCGCGCGGCGACCTCAGGATCAATATTGCTCCTTCCATCAAGCCCACGGTCACGATACCGAGGAGTGCCGAAATTTGGCTGCAGGTATTGATGTTCTTGTGAAAACAGGAACGTTAAAAAAATACCAAAGCAAGCAGCCGAAAAAGAGCAAAAGGCAGAGAGGTGCGAACTGCAATCCTCAGGATCCGAAAAGGCATGAGGATCCCGAAGACGACGACGAGCCGCAATATGATGGAGTAATCCAGACTATTGATGCTCTCCCTGCCGGGAAGACTAAGTCGTCTCTAAAAGCAGAACGCAGAGGTTCCAATCAAGAGGAGCCAACACATAAAAGGCTGAAGAAAGACGAAGTGATTACATTTTCAGATGCCGATCCCGTCCCAGCCATCTCTCCTCACCAAGACGCTATTGTCATTCAATCCGGAGTGGCAAACAAACTGATCCACAGAGTATTTGTGGATACAGGAGCGTCAGTCAGCATTCTTTTTAAAGAATGTTTCGATAAAATGGAAGTGGATCCAGCTCGGCTCAGTCCGGCTCCACTTCCTCTGAAAAGTTTCGCCCAGGAGGACACCCGCCCTGAAGGTATTATCAGCCTTCCGATCACGGTGGGAAAAGCGCCTACAAGCTCCAATACGATGATCGAGTTCTTTGTGGTGAAAGCTCGGTCCCCGTACAACATCATCCTGGGGAGAGACTGGCTCAACACAGTTCGGGCCGTTTGCTCTACTTATCACCTCACCATCAAGATCCCCACTAAAGGTGGGATAGCGGTCATCCGAGGTGATCAAAAGAGAGCAAAAGAATGTCTGCAGATTGCGCTTAAAAGTGCCGAGCAATCAGTTCGGCACCATCAAGCATAGCAATCACAGCAACCGGAGTCAGAGGCAAGCGAGATGACCGAAGTCACTTCAGAGCCGAACTCAATGACTGTTCAGTTATACGAAGATGATCCATCCAGAACGGTCAAGATCGGCTTCGCAGGAACGCCTCTACTCCGGGAAAAGACCATTCAGCTCCTCAAGGAGTACAAAGATGTCTTTGCATGGTCTCCGTTGGACATGACCGGAGTGCCCCCCGAGGTAATCACTCATCGGTTAAATATTGATCCTTCAATCCGGCCAGTAAAACAGAAGCAAAGACTCTTTGCGGCAGAAAGAAGCCAAGTCATCCATGACGAAGTCCGCCAATTACTAAAGGCGGATGTACTATTCGAGGTGAAATATCCTTCTTGGGTGGCTAATCCTGTGATGATCAAGAAAAAAGAAGGAGGATGGCGGATGTGCATAGATTTTACCGATCTAAACAAGCACTGTCCTAAAGATTGCTATCCCCTTCCGAATATAGATAAAAAAGTAGAAGCTTTGATCGGCTTCGAAATTTTCTGTTTTCTTGATTTATACAAAGGATATCACCAAGTGTTGATGGATGAGAGTGACGCTCCGAAAACAGCTTTCATTACCGATTTCGGCATTTTCGCTTATAAAAAGATGCCATTCGGTTTAAAGAATGCCGGAGCCACTTATCAAAGGATGGTAGACAAGCTTTTTCGGCACCTAATCGGAAAGCAGGTTGAAGTGTATGTCGACGACATAGTTGTCAAAAGCAAAAGCACTTCGGAGTACGAAGACAACCTCAAATCCACTCTCGACGTGCTCCGAAAAGCCAACCTCAAACTCAACCCCCAAAAATGTACTTTTTTGGTAGATTCGGGAAAATTTCTGGGTTGTTGGGTTTCAAAGGACGGACTCAAGGCAAATCCCTCAAAAGTTCAAGTTATTCAGAACATGGCGATGCCGAAGTCCATACACGATGTGCAAAGACTAACTGGATGTCTAGCCGCATTGAATAGATTCCTTTCCCAAGCAGCCGAAAAGCAACTGCCGTTCTTCAAAGTGTTAAAAAAGGCACCAAAGTTTGAGTGGGGAGCCGAGCAGAAAAAGGCTTTTGACGAGCTCAAAAGTTATTTAGCCGAGCTTCCAATTCTCTCTGCTCCAACAGATGCCGAAGTGATTTTCTTATACTTAGCGGCATCCGATCAAACCATTAGCGCGGTGCTTGTACGAGAAGAAGGCCTAAAGCAGTTTCCCATCTACTTTACAAGCCGAGCATTAAGAGGTCCAGAAACAAGGTATCAACCTCTGGAAAAAATTGCTCTGGCGTTAGTAAATGCAGCAAGGAGACTGCGGCCATACTTCTATGCTCACAAGGTATGCGTCTTAACCGATCTGCCTCTTCGGCAAGTTTTGACCAAGCCAGAAGCATCAGGCAGAATCGCCAAATGGGCCATAGAGCTGGGAGAACACTCAATCGAGTATCTACCTCGGAAAGCCATCAAGGGACAAGCCTTGGCAGATTTTCTTGCAGAAGCAAAGTTCGATCAAGCAATTCCTGTTATTGCCGAACAGAAGAATTCTGCCAATGCCGAACTAGCACAGCCCTTGGAATCCGAAGTAGAGCCGCCGGACTGCTGGAGCGGATTCGTAGATGGAGCTTCAAACAAGATGGGAAGTGGAGCTGGTATTTTACTTGTCGCTCCCGACGGACACAAGGTAACCTACTCACTTCGGTTCCTATTCCCCACTACTAATAATGAAGCCGAGTACGAAGCCCTCCTGGCCGGACTCCAGTTAGCGCAAAGTCTGCTCGTCAAATCTCTCAAAGTCCATTGTGATTCACAAGTCATAGTGAATCACATGTTGGGTACAAGTGAAGCCCGTGATGAGAGGATGAGGAAATATTTAGACAAAGCGCAAAGCATTAGCCGAAGTTTCTCTTATTTTCGGATAATCCGCATTCCCAGAGCAGAAAACAGCCGAGCAGATACTTTAAGTAGGTTAGCCGCATGTCCAAGCTCAAAGGTGGAGGAATTGATGCATCGAAGCATTGATGAAGCTGAGGTACATTCAGTAACCAGCTCGCCGAACTGGATGACGCCGATCTTACAGTATCTAGATCAAGGACAACTGCCCGAGGATAAGAGAGAAGCTCGGAAAATCACATGCCGAGCACTTCGGTACGAACTTCATGGAGAAGTCTTATACAGAAAGTCCTACCTTCAGCCGTTATTACGATGTATAGGGCCAGAAGAGACGGACTACATCCTCAGAGAAGTTCATGAAGGATCGTGCGGCAGCCACATCGGAGCCAGAGCTTTAGCTAAAAAAGTTCTAAGATGGGGATATTATTGGCCAACCTTGGTACAAGAAGCAGTGCAGCTCGTCAAGACATGCCCGAAGTGCCAAATCCATGCAAATATCCCAAGGATGCCGCAGACCGATCTATCCACTATGCAAAGCCCTTGGCCTTTTATGCAATGGGGTATAGACATAGTAGGACCACTACCGCAAGCTCCTCGGCAAATAAAATTCCTAATCGTTGCCGTGGACTACTTTACGAAGTGGGTGGAAGCTGAACCATTAGCTACGATAACGAGCTCGAAGGCATTGGATTTCGTCTGGAAGAACATAGTGTGCCGATTTGGCATACCCCACATCCTCATCTCGGATAACGGGACTCAGTTCACCGACAAGACGTTCAAGAATTGGTGCCAAGAGCTGAATATTCAACAGCGGTTCACTTCGGTCTCTCATCCACAAGCAAACGGACAAACGGAGGTAACAAATCGTATCCTGGTGAAAGGGTTAAAAGCTCGGTTAGAACAAGCCAAAGGACAATGGGTAGAAAATCTCCCTCAAGTCCTATGGTCCTACCGAACTACACCCACAACCTCCAACGGTGAAACTCCGTACAGTCTTGTGTACGGCACTGAAGCCATGATTCCGGTGGAGATCGGCATACCCAGTCCCCGAACTCTAAACTTCTCAGCAGAAATGAATGACGACGGACTGAGAGCCGAGCTAGATCTTGCCGAAGAAAGAAGAGAATTGGCATGCATAAAAGCAGCCAAGTACAAGGAGCAAGTAGCCCGGTATTACAACCAAAGGGTGAAGAAGCTGCAATTTCAAGTGGGAGATCTCGTCTTGAGAAACAACGAAGTAAGCCGAGCAGAAAAGCTGGGCAAGCTCGAACCCACATGGGAAGGTCCGTATCGGGTGTCAGAAGTCCTCGGCAAAGGGTCTTACAAATTGGCTCACATGTCAGGAGAACAGGTACCCCGAACATGGCACATTTCCAACCTCAAGAAGTTCCATTTGTAAGAGACAGTCCGGTCAGTCAGTCTTGAGTCATGTTCGGTCAATGTGCTTTCTTTGGTTTGCTTGGTCTTTGTTTGTCTCTGTGCGTTTTGTCTGTGTGTTTTGTCTGTCTCTGTGCGTGTCGTCTCTTACAAATGTTACTGAGGTATCTTGTTCTTCGAAGGCTGATCCCCTTCTTAGAACATATACAAGCCAACGATTGTGAGTCAAAGCTTCTAAAGAGGATACAAGACCACAATTCAGCTTAAACAAGCAGTTCGTCTAAAACGAGCTGCAATAAGCCAACGATTGTGAGTCAAAGCTTCTAAAGAGGATACAAGACCACAATTCCGCTTAAGAAACAAGCATTTCGTCTGAAACGAACTGCAATAAGCCAACGATTGTGAAGTCCAAGCTTCTAAAGAGGATACAAGACCACAATTCGGCTTAAAAATCAAGCACTTCGTCTGAAACGAACTGCAACAAAAGTCCGATTCACGCGATAAAACTTGCCTGAATTAGGACAAGGGAAAGTCCGATCCACGCGATAAAACTCGCCGAATTAGGACAAGGGAAAGTCCGATCCCCAAATTAGGACAACGGAAAGTCCGATCCGAGCGATAAAACTCGCCAAATTAGGACACAAACCAAGTCCGGTCAAAGAAGAGTTCACTTCATAAGACCGAGGACAAACATCAACTTACCCCGTACCTTTATCCAGAATGCCGAAGTGATTCACTTCGCTTTCCGGGGGGGGTAGTGATGGAGTACGTACTAAACAAGCCCAACAGCAGTAAAGCCCATCAGCCTAAAGCCCAAGAAAGAGTATCAGTCCGGCATGACTAAAGAGTTCAGTTCGGCACAACCAAAGAGTTCGGCCCCAGCCTACAGCTCGGTAAAAGCCAACCAATCAAACTCTGCTCTCAGGTCGGCATCAAGCTCTACTCTCAGATCGGCAAAAGCTGCCCGGCAATAATTCAGCAGTTCGGTCTCAGTATTCGACCGAACTAGGAGATAGTGGACTCATGCAGAATTTCCACCTCCACTACACCCACGATCTATTTAGTGGTGTCAAGCAGTCATTAACTCATGCAGGATGGTGGACCCATGCAAGATCGCCACGATCTCCACGACATCCACTACCTAGTAAATGGTGCTGCATGCCACGATCTTGGTTCAATGTATAAATAGAACCTAGATCAGATAGATAAGGTTAAGTTCAAAAAGAAGCTCTCTAGAGATAAAATATCAAATAGCAAGTCTGTATTGTAAGCTGTAGAAAACAGATCAAGCAATACAACTGTTAAGGATGAAGTTCCTTAACTCGTAGATTTTGCGTCGAACGTCGCGGGAGCTTTTGCCCGTCGATCAATCCGGCGTCAAAATTAGGGTTTTGTGCGTTTTGCACTTTGAAAGGAAAGAGAATAAGAGAAAATAAAATAGAAGGATAATTGATATTTCTTGAATTAATGAACTAAAGAACAATGTCCACTATTTATAATAGTGGATACTAACTTAATGAGCAAGACAAAAGATATGAAAAAGATATGTCAATCTATAATTAACTAACTAAATAATAATAATAATAATAATAATAATAATAATAATAATCGTATCAACTCCCCCACGGTTGAAATCCACCTTGTCCTCAAGGTGGGCACCATGAAGCAACGATGAGTGTCGAGGAATCCTCCTGGGTCAAACATACACCGAATAATTGAGCGTCTCCCTGTATCAATGCGTCCATGAATGCTCAAGCATAGAGTGTCATTTTGCGGAGGAATCAACCGGGCATCGGCGTCGAGCGATGTTGATCGATGATTCATACTTGCGACAACCCTGACATGAGATGAATCACTCAATAATTTCAGCGATGCGTTGTCCACAATGGAACTACCCAAACCAATCTGGACTTGGGGAATCTTGAATCGAGAAGCATTCAATTGTCGCGCGCACTGAATCTCGATGCAACCGTGAACCGGTTTCTCTTTGCGTGCGGAATCCAGACTGGACTTCTCTATCTTCTCAACCTTTTCAACTCCACTAAAACGAGAAGAAGAATGTAGAATCTTCTCCGAAGAATCATCAAATCCTTCCTCGACTCGATCACAGTCAAGAATCACAATCTCTTTCTCATTGCACTCTAGAACATTCCCAACTGAAGTCTTGGACAGAGCATACGGCGGCTCGAGGGCAGTATCGGGAAGCAACGCAAAGGGTGGTGGTGTTGTACTCGACTGCTGCGGCGGAGTCAATGAGTCGTAGGGGACTAAATCTGACGGCCCCGGTGAAGCCTTGCTATTTCCTGATGGAGGAAGGTGCTTAACGAGGTCCCCAAACCCAAAAATTTGAGAGCCGTAGGGCTGCGCAGGTTCAGGCAGCTCGGGAGGAAGCATGTTGTCGATGCGTCGGTCGGCTGCAACAAGGTGAGACTCCATCCTGTAGCAAGCTTCCAACAATTGTTGAAGTTGTGCGAGAGTCAGATGTGCCGTGGTGGTGGCTGGACAAGGTGGCTGCGGCGCGGGTTGATTCAATCCTGAGTTATGGTTGGGGGGCAGCGGATGATCGTATACCGAGACCTCGTGGAAGGGGCGTTGTCCTGTTGTCTCCCAGTAGGCAGGTGGATCCCAGCTAGTGGGTTGTCTGAGCGCGGTGTGGTGTGGCTGCTGAGGCGGTTGATAACATTGAGAGTATCCCTGCTGAGTGCACAACCTTGGCGGGTCCCAACAAGAGGACGGTGGTGGCGAGTACGAATTTGGCTCGTAGGACGATGGTTGCCGATACGCAGTTTCCTGGCGCAGCCATGGCGGGTCCCAGGAAGTGGGTTGACGGGCTTGGTAGGGATGGTGTTGTGGGTGGAGTCTCCCATCCTGTGGATATGGATATGGTGGTTGTTGATCTAACGCTCTGCACGGATGGAGCAGAGGTTGAGATACGACGGGCTGCCATGGGTGGTAATCCGCCTGCAGGAGTTGATATCCGGTGTAGCTGTACGACATGTAGACAGTGATTCGGAGGAAGAGATCACGATGAAAGCACCAATTGTTAAGGATGAAGTTCCTTAACTCGTAGATTTTGCGTCGAACGTCGCGGGAGCTTTTGCCCGTCGATCAATCCGGCGTCAAAATTAGGGTTTTGTGCGTTTTGCACTTTGAAAGGAAAGAGAATAAGAGAAAATAAAATAGAAGGATAATTGATATTTCTTGAATTAATGAACTAAAGAACAATGTCCACTATTTATAATAGTGGATACTAACTTAATGAGCAAGACAAAAGATATGAAAAAGATATGTCAATCTATAATTAACTAACTAAATAATAATAATAATAATAATAATAATAATAATAATAATCGTATCAACAACTCTGCCCTCTTTTCTTCCCGTGGACGTAGATTTACCTCAGTAAATCGAACCACGTAAATCTCTGTGTCGTGATCTGTATTTTCCTGCATTCATCACCATCAAAAATTCGCCAAACCATCAGCCCCAAAATGATGGCTGGAACCCAGGATTGATCACCTACACACCCATTTTTCTAAAAGAATGAACGAAAAATGGCGAGGCGGCTCACATTTTTCTAAAAATTGTGCTTGTGAGAAAATCAGCTGACACCTTCATACTTGATTGTTGTATGTTATTTAGGTTTCATAGTTCCAGAGTTAATTTCTCAGTTACGAATGAGCTTGGCCCTTGTTTAGTGTTTTACAGTACTGGTCATATATATAGAAAGAAAAGATTCACAGTTGATACTTTTATACTGTACGAAAGTGTAAATCAAACACCGATGAATTCCTTCAACAATTCGCTTAAACACAATTTATTTTGGAATGCAACATGGAGTATTATAAAGTTGTTCTTCCTCATTAAATTTTATTTCATGATTATAAATTGTGTTCTTATGGAACTTCTCCAGAATCGTTGGCATCGGTTGTGCAAAAGTCGTAAACAACGAGGCCTTGTTATCGTTGTTGTTGCATCGGGATAACGCATTTGCCGCTTTATTTGTTAACCTCTTCTCTAATTGAATTACGAAATTGAAGCTCATTAACTATGGAATACAAAATGACCTTCAAGAGTATCTCATTCACTACATTAGACCTGCCTTTCCTACTAGACTACTTCTACTTCACTACTTCAGAAGTCAACTCTATATTTAAAAAAACAAAAGAATTTAGTAATATGCGTAATATGAAATCATGCATCAAAACAGAAATTACGTACACCAATATTAGCTGTTAATCGTGTATTTTACTATTTTGTTTAATACCTAAAGCTAATTCCTCCTACTCATATTGATCGAGTAGCCTGGAAAATTGACTTTATAGAATGATCAAATACTCCTAGTCAAGTCTGGATTTGTTTCCTAGATTCATTATACTCGTTCACCTTGTCGGTTTTGACAAGTTTTGGGCTCAAAACTGGTGAAATATGGGTGTTCAACTTTTAAGTTATGAAATTGTGAAGCCCCGCCCAATATATAAAACACGGCCCGCACTATTCATCTAAACATTCTCCAGTTTTAAAACTTCTAAAGTACGTGATTTTCAATTTTATGCTTGAAAGTTAACAAGAATTGGTGGGGCCAACATGATAACTCACCCAAATCTCATATACCGAATGAACATATTTGATCCATTAATTGATGGGCCATCCATATTCAATTTTGTCCTAGTTATAAATATGAGTTTTCTTAAATGACTAAGTGAACGAGTCCAATACTACTACTTTCTTAATAAATTACCAAATTACTTGGCATGTTAAGTTTTTCTTTCCGGCCGCTGGATTTGGTTTTACTCCATCATTTTACCTCAATTTTCTTAACATGATCATATTTATCCCATTAGAAATATACAATTTCATTGACACATAAATATATTAATATCAGCCAAAATCGGACATTGATGGATTGACTACAATTTTATCATTTCTCTTTTCTTCTTGGAATCTAACTAGAAAAGTCACAATTGTTTAACATTGTAATTAGTCTTCTTACCCGAACGCACTAAACCCCTCATTTAAACGGCAATTGAGGCAAAGGGGGTATAGTTAGGGTTTAAGCAAATGCCCCTCATACTGAAGTTGGAAATACCGAAAAGATCAAAATTTGAACTGTGTTCTTCTGAGTTTTAACATCAATTGGAGCAGAGAAAGGAAAGAAGCAGAGATCGGAATACATGGAAGAAGAAGGAATGGGACGGAGGTAGCTCGTTCAGCCTATTGAAAAGCTTCAGTCAGTTCAAGAAAATATTGGAAAAGTATGTCTACTTTCTTTCATGTTAATTCAAGTTGCACATTGCTCCTGTCTATAAAGCTGGAGTCTTTTAGGGATTTTTTTTACATTTCTTAATTTACTCTTGATTTTTATTCGAAAGGGTCAAAAATTTGCATTCATGTGCCTCGATAATTGTTTGAGAAGCGCAGAGAATACACATGTTTGTGACAGTTCAATAGTATTATAGTCTGAAGCCTTAAGATATAGTAATTGCTGGAAATCTTTAACATATAATTAGATGAGTTGTTGAGTTTGTTTGAAATGCTGGATGAATTAAATTAGCTTTGAACATGGCTGCACTGTCTGCCGTATGTGTTTTTTCACAAATACTATGTTACCGGCAATATATAGCTACAAAGTTTAGTTATTTGCTAATACTAGGTTCACAAAGTAAGCTTATTGATGAAACTTTTGTTCGGTAAGTAACTAAGAAAGTAAATAGTGGGACAGAGTCTTGGGTGGGGAAAGTTTTACTCTTTCATAGTTGATCCTATGCCTGTTACAATTTGGATACCGAGTAATAATAATCATTAGTGAACACAGAGCTGGATGTGATGCTAGTGAAACATGGTATTTTCTGGTATTTCAATTTCAGATTAGCAAAGAATCAAGTGAAAAAGTACAGGAGCTGGAGCAGCAGTACAATGAGATACGGAAGCCTGTCTATGATAAGCAAAATGATATCATCAAGTCGATTCATGATTTCTAGATGACTGCGTATTATCTTTGAACTTTATTAGTCATCCTGCCCTCACTGAGCTCTTGAATGAAGTAGACCAAAAGGTTCCATTTCTCTACCTTTGCTTTGTTGAAGAATAAGATCAGCCTTCAGCTCCTCTGTCAATATCTGAATGCTCACTTTAGGTTTTGGGTTTAAAGGTGGAACGAGTCAAAAATTTAAACTTGTGCTTCTACATCTATTTATGTATTTCACATATATATAAGAATTTCTAGCTGCTCTGCCAACTAATGATTTAGAGCAGTACATTTTGGAGTGCAACTGATGTTTCCTTTTTGGGCGGAGACTGTAGCTTTTAAGCTAAATGTTTTGATAATCTGATGGTATTTGCTGGAAACATCGATTAGATTATACTTGTACATTGGAATGAGTTCTGCAGTCCTTCCAAAACATGTAGCCGCTGTCGTACGTTCCCAGAAAGACCCACTAAGGGCTTTGGAGATGTTCAATTCTGTTAAGAAAGAAGATGGATTTAAGCACACTCTGTCAACTTATAGGTGCATGGTCGAAAAGCTCGGTTATCATGGGGAATTTGAGGCGATGGAGAATGTCGTGTCAGAGATGAGGGAGAACCTTGATAACAGCTTGTTGGAAGGAGTGTATATTAGTGTCATGAGAAGTTATGGAAAGAAAAGGAGGATTCAAGAGGCTGCCAATGTGTTTGAGAGAATGGATTTTTACAACTGTGAACCTACTATTTTCTCTTATAATGTGATTATGAATATTTTGGTGGAGAATGGGTATTTTGATCAGGCACACAAAGTTTATATGAGGTTAAAAGAGAAAAGGATTGTACCTGATGTGTATACTTATACAATTCGGATAAAATCATTTTGTAGAACGAGTAGACCGCATGCTGCTCTGAGGCTTCTGAATAACATGCCTGCACAACAATGTGAGTTTAACTCAGTAGCATACTGCACCGTGGTCAGTGGATTTTATGAGGGAGATTACAGAGGGGAAGCTCATGAATTGTTTGATGAGATGCTAAGCCTTGGTCTTGTCCCTAATGTCACCACATTCAATAAGCTAATTCATACCCTTTGTAAGAAGGGAGATGTCAGAGAGAGTGAAATACTGCTAGACAAGGTTCTCAAGAGGGGTATTCTTCCGAATTTGTTTACATTTAACATCTTCATCCAAGGTCTGTGCAAGAAGGGTTTACTCGATGAGGCTGCAAGGATGTTAGATGGTGCAACGGGGGATGGTCTTTCCCCGGATGTCGTGACATATAATACACTTATATGTGGCTTGTGTAAGAGCTCTAAAGGGGTTGAAGCAGAGAGCTACATGAATAAAATGGTCAACAGTGGGTTGAAGCCTGATGCTTTCACCTACAATACACTCATTGACGGGTACTGCAGAATGAATATGGTGCCAAAGGCAGATGAGATTCTTCAAGATGCAACATTGAGGGGGTTTGTGCCCGATGAGTTCACATACTGCTCCTTATTGTGCAGATTGTGTGAGAATGGTGACTTTGAGAGGGCTAAAAGCATGTTCAATGAAGCTCCTGGAAAAGGTATAAGACATAGTGTTATACTATACAATGCGTTAATCAAGGGGTTTTGTCAGCAGGGACTCATTTTGGAAGCCTTGCAGCTGGTGAATGAGATGGACCAAAATGGTTGCAATCCTGATATCTGGACATATAATCTAATTGTAAATGGCTTTTGCAAGATGCGTTGTTTAACTGATGCCAGTATTCTTATTGATGATGCTATGACCAAAGGTCTCGTTCCCGACATATTCACCTTTAATACTTTGATTGATGGTTACTGCAAGCAGCTGAAGATTGGTGAGGCACTTGAAGTTGTTAATACCATGTGGGAGCATGACATTACTCCGGATATCATCACCTATAACACTATATTGGACGGGCTCTGCAAAACTTCACACTCTGATAATGTGATGGAAACTTTCAAAGCGATGGAGGAGAAGGGTTGTAAACCAAACATCATCACCTATAATATACTCATAGAGAGTTTTTGCAAAGCTCGAAAACTAGAAAGATCTTTGGAGTTGCTTGATGAGATTCAGCTAAGTGGTTTGCAACCAGACAAAGTAACTTTAGGCACCCTGATAAGTGGATTTTGTGAAAACAACGATTTAGATAAAGCCCATATGTTGTTAAGAAGAATGGAAAAGGACTATAGACTTTCCCCAACAGTAGCAATGTATAATATCCTGATTAGTGCTTTTTCTGAGAGGTTAAATGTGGACATGGCACTTAAACTATTTCAGGAAATGGGCGTTCAGGGATGCCCACCGGATAAATACACATTCCGCTGTATCGTGGATGGTTTCTGCAAGATTGGGAATGTTGATTCTGCGTATTACTATCTTCTTGATGGTATCAAAAAAGGGCTCATTCCATCCCTAACAACTTTTGGACGAGTGCTAAATTGCTTGTGCGTGAAGCATAGATTGCGTGAGGCAGTTGAAATCATATACACTATGGTGCAAAGGGGTGTTGTTCCTGAAGAAGTGAACACAATTTTCGAAGCAGATAAGAAAGAAGTTGCAGCACCTAAAATAGTTGTGGAGAACTTGTTGAAAAATTCACATATAACCTATTATGCGTATGAACTTTTGTATGACGCTGTCAGAAATAAGAAGCTGTTACGGAAAAAGGCTAATGGATAAAATATCAAGTGGTTCGGAAAATAGGCTTCCATAATTATTTGGAGAATTATGTGTGAGAAGATCAGTTGCATGGGAAACATTCTGAAGCAGTTGATTAAATGTTTGTTCCATGGTTACTGGCTTACTGCAGTTTGGGTGATGGGATACAGACCAAGAGTAAATGGCCATCTCAGGGATCCTGCATTTTGGTTATTATACTCTACAATGTCTTGCAAATTCGTGTGATATGAGAAAGAAAGTATCGTTCTGTTCTGTGTGGATGTCCTCCTACGTTTACTCAAAAAAATCATTGTATCTATATCACTTGCAAGACTGGATTGGACCGATCACCTGCTAGTGTGATTGCGTTAATGCCGGCCTGATAGGTATCTAATTTGTGATAATCAATCTTGTTATGTATGCTTTGTCCTTATGAGGAGCCCAATGTTGAAACATGTTCTTATTCTTAACTATGTAAATATATTGAATAAAGGTGATTTAATGCAGGCCTGCAATTGCCAGGGCAACATGGGATCTCATAGCCACGGTTGAAATGATAGACCTGCAACGCTTGAGGTGACATTCGTGTGGAATAGAAACGAGGTGGGGAGATCGTATTGCTATGTAGTTCTATAATTCTCTTGGTCACTATCTTATAGTTCTCTCTTTTTTGTTTTTCCAGGGGGAAGAAGTATATAAGGCGGGAGATTTCACTGAGAACTGGAAAGTTCCAATCAAGGTAGCCCAAGAGATGAAGTTGAAATTAGACTTCCTCAAGGGAAGTAAGTCTAGCTAATTCTGTAACACCCCGAGGTACCGTACACGGAGTGTCACGCATTTCTGTCATCTTGATTACTCATGTATTACTCAAATATAAAACACATTATGCAAATCATGTCATTTGTAGAGCCCATGTAGGGTAGAGTCACATCAAGTAAATTATTTGCAGGTACTAAGTATCAAAATCTCTATCTTTTTTCACATTCGTCTATGCTTGACTCCTGAACTTCTCTTTTAATCGCATATCTTTCACAAATCATATGGTTGGGGCTTAGCAATACTTGAAAAATGGCCCAAGGGACTAGTACGAATCTCAATTGCCTTGCACGATGGAACGGTGGCCATGCACAATAGCTCGATGGCCTGGCATGATGGCTCGACGGCCTTGCACGATGGCTCGATGGCCTTGCACGATGGCTCGACGGCTTGGCATGATGGCTCGATGGCCTGGCACGATGGATCGACAGCCTGGCACGATGGCTCGACAGTCTGGCACAATGGCTCGACGACCTTGCACGATGGCTCGACGGTCTTGCACTATGGCCCGACGGCCTTGCACTATGCCTGGCACGATGGCACGATGGCTCGACGGCCTTGCACGATGGCTCGATGGCCTTGCACGATGGCTCGATGGCCTGACACGATGGCTAGACGCCCTTGCACGATGGCTCGGCACAATGCCCTTGCACGATGGCATGGCACGATGGCCTAGCACGATGGCTCGACGGCCTTGCACGATGGCCTGGCACGATGGCCTTGCACGATGGCTCGACGGCCTTGCACGATGGCCTGGCACGATGCCCTTGCACGATGGCTCGACGGCCTTGCACGATGGCTCTATGGCCTGGCACGATGGCTCGATGGCCTAGCACGATGGCACGATGACTCTATGGCACGATGGCTCGACGGCCAGGCACGATGGCACTATGGCTCGACTCGATGCCCTGACACGATGGCTCGACAGCCTTTCACGATGGCCTTGCACGATGGCTCGGCGCGATGCCCTTGCACGATGGCCTAGCACGATGGCTCTATGGCCTGGCACGATGGCCTGGCACGTCTCAGCCCACGGTCAAGCTTTTGGGCATAGCTGGCGAGGTCTGACTAAGTCTCACCCCTCCTCCCACACAAAAATGTCCCTTTGGACCCGTGTCGTACGCTATAGGTATCTTTTGCGTGATAAACAAAAATTTCTGAATCATATGATTTTCACAGTTTTTCTTATATACTCTTATATTCTTATCATATAACAATTATAAACAACACTTCTTTATATTATGATGAAGTTTGTCTCATTTCTTTTAATTATTTTGTATCGAAAGATTATATTTAATCTAAGCCCTATAACGGGATACTACAAATTGTGTCGAAAGGATGTCATAAGAATGTTGACATAAGTTGAACCACTCCAAAACATTGGCATACAAAGCAACATGCTAGTACTATTAAATATCACCTTCAACTTCGCTGCATCTTAAACCCATTCTCTTATTCTTCTTCTTCATATTATACAATCTGAAATTTTATTATGAAGGTCGCTCTATTGTTGATTTCCAGATCATATTTGGTTATTACTCTAGAGCGAAAAATATGTTCAAAACTTAATACATGCCCAATTATTCTATCTCTTGCTTTAATCTCGATTTTTTTTCATTTTATTTTATGCAGTGTGTGTACGTCAAATTAGTACTAGTACTATCATTTTATTGCCAATAAAATCACTTAGATCGTTAAGATCTAGAAATGTGCATTTTTTTTTTGTTGGATGATTGCACCATATAATTTTGAACTAGAAAATTTCACGATAAGTTCCATAATTTTATATACTTATAATACAAATACAATGTATCAAGGTACTAACACTAACAAGTAGATGTTTATTTTAGGCTTCTCTTAACTCTAAATAACTAGCAATAAAAGTAGTGTTCTAATATAATGCAATATTTTACATAACTTGCCCTTTCTTAAATGCTCAAGAGATAACAATTCATTTGATCATAAAAAAAATCGATTGGAATTTGATGATGCTAAAAGATAAAGTGGAAATGTGTAGCAGAATTGCAACCAAGTTTTATAGATAGGGTCTTATCTTTTCATCAACATTAATTTCGGGGCACCGCCTATTTTTCTTCTACTTTTTTCTTTATTAATTTTTCCCCACATTTTATTCAGAAATTTAATATCCTATATTTTCTATACTTTTTATTAAATTATTTTGTGCACCACAATTTCATTTTCATATCTCTCAATACGTGTCGCCTCGAGGTTGGTTTTGAACGTTTTGTGGAAAATATTGCACTAGATACTTTTTAATTCCTTGTCAAATCAATAATCATACAATAATTATTTGTATTTGTGGTCGTATTTGCAAAATAGAAACTTTAAATACAAACCTCATTCACACCATTGGATATTAATTCGGAAATTTACGAAATAAAATTAATTAATGTGCCTGCAATATTAGTTATGTGATATAATACCTATTAATTATATAGTTATAATGCATATTAACAACAACGGTAGTAGTAGAGTAGTACATGTTTTCTACGCCATGCATGCATTATACTCCATACACAAACTAGCTCTACAATAGAATTAGTAAATAATTACTTTTCTAGCTTGTATTTAAATATTTAACACTGTGTTATAAATTTTTGTACACATTTAAAAGACAGATTTAAATCTTACAAATGGCCACTAATTTCGGATAATTAAGCATACTTCCTCGGTTTTTAAATAAGTGTCATACTGTATTTAGTTTTGTTTCTTGCTTCTTAAGAGCAAGTGTCTAATTTCAAAAATATTGAGAGTATAAGTATAACCATCAAATTCTTTCTATTTCACCCTTATTTAACATATTTTTGAAATTTGTTAATCAGTTGAATTCATTAGTATGTTTTTAGAGTCGCCCCGCTGGGTTTCAATAGCCGGCTGTTACTCCATGATAGATTAAGTGTTTCTTATACTTGTTAGTTGCTTTGTTTTGGATTTTAAATGTTGTTTTCACCATCATAAGAAAGTATATACTCCTACATTGCAAATTAACTGTCCATGAAACATGGATCGATCCATAGCATGAAATTAATCCAAAGCATTTATTTCCATTCAAATTTGTTCACTATTCTATCTACCTCCAATACAACGTAACATGAAATTTGAGGTCTAAAATTGAAACCCAACATCCAAACCTAATCTTTGAGTAATAGAAGCTGTGGTTCACTCACCTTTCCCTTTCATTATCCATGCATTAAAACACTCATCTCAATATAAAGCCCTCCAAATCCACCCCCATTGAGCAATGTCGACCTTCAACACCTGCTTCGCCTCACAAATCTTCACCACAGCCTCTCGAGTCGCTCTCCGCCCCGTTGCCACCGCTCGCCTCAGCTCCTCCGCCTCCAACCCACCCATCCTCATCCGTAACGAGCCCGTCTTCGCCGCTCCCGCTCCCATCATCCACCCCCTCTTGGTACTCACATTTAATCATTTTATAATTATTTTTACTAATTAAAAATAATGTAATTGAATAGAAAGTTTGTAAGTCCATGATGAAGACGTATGCCACTTGCAAAAATTTAGGTGACTTGTTCACGTGGATGTTCCAATTAGTACATGCACCAAATTTAATACATGTCGTTAATTGAATGTATTATATATACTTATATTATATGAATAAAAAACTTGCTATATATAGAATATCTATAACAACCTTGCGTCTATGTATTGTCGCGTTATAATTTATAACTCAGCTGCATGAATCACTAATTAATTACACTCCAATTTACATGTTAGTTACAAAATTTGTATAAATTGTGCTCATTTTCATCTCTAAAATTCACACTCATGTATTTCTAAAATTTTGCAGAAAGAAGACATGGGTAAGGACTCGTTTGAAGAAGCCATTGCTGGACTCCAGAAGCTTCTAAGGTTACTTGCAAAAATACTTTTAATTTCTAAAGTTTGAGAGAAGAAATTTATAATATGAGGTGTGACATATTTGTATATACAGTGAGAATGGAGAGCTAGGACCGGTGGCGGCAGCGAAGATCGACGAAATCACGGCTGAGCTGAAAACAGCTGACGGCAGCGCTGGCATCTCGTCAGAGTCCGTTGAGAGGCTGAAAACTGGCTTCGTCACCTTCAAAAAGGAGAAATATGAGTAAGACATACACATCGATATCAAACTTCGTTGTTTTAATTCCCAAATATTAAAAATAATTCCAACTTCCTCTTCGTTGACAGTCAATAGTCTTGTTTTTTTAGTAATTTTTAATGATTTACGCCTCATTTTTATCTCGAAAAATGGATTATAACATCGCATTGATTTGAAAATTTAATTCAGGAAAAATCCAGCTCTGTACGGTGAACTCGCCAAAGGCCAGAGCCCCACGGTACATTATTTTTGTTTTTTAAAATTTTTTTTAGTACTTAGGTGAAATTTAATCTAATATTATTGTGTTTGTATATATACAGTACATGGTTTTTGCATGTTCAGACTCACGTGTGTGTCCCTCGCACGTGCTGGACCTTCAGCCTGGTGAAGCCTTCGTCGTCCGTAACGTTGCGAACCTCGTCCCACCATTCGACAAGGTGCGATTTTTTGGGGGAAAATTAATTAATTTGATTAAATATGTTATTTTCGAAATGATTACTATTACTTCACTATTTTTATTTTTAATTTCAGACCAAATTCTCTGGAGTGGGGGCTGCTGTTGAGTATGCTGTCCTGCATCTGAAGGTGAAAGAATTAACTAAATTTCATTAACTATATAGTAGTATTAAGGAAGTTTTGAATAATTGTTTAGTAAATTTTGTTTCAGGTGAAGGAGATTGTTGTGATTGGGCACAGTGCCTGTGGAGGTATCAAGGGAGTCATGTCCTTCCCATATGATGGCTCCACGTCCACGTAAGCATGCTCGGAGATATTCACATGCAAATTGTGTCATGTAAAAAATACTATGAAAGAACATGAGATCAAAACGCACCTAGTTCTTCCCCTCATATATATTTTGTATATTCAATCTCGAGAGATAGATTTAACATTTGTTGTGATTTGCAGTGACTTCATCGAGGACTGGGTGTCGATTGCATTGCCTGCCAAGAACAAGACATTGGCTGACTGCGCAATAGACACACCATTCGGCGAGCAATGCGCCACATGTGAAAAGGTAGTTTCAACAATTCAAACCAGCAGCATAAATACGTGAATCAAAAAAAGTTAAATTTCACTTTTATATAATAGTATTAATCTTATAATGAAACGAGTCAGTAAATATATATATATATATATATATATAGGGAGATGATCAAAATAAGTATGTGTTTAAATCCAGAAATGCAGACCAAATCTTGGCCCTACAATTAGATGATCTAATGGTCAATAATTAACCAAAAACACGGAAGGTCATAATTAAGTAATGTGTTTAAATCCAGAAATGCAGACCAAATCTTGGCCCTACAATTAGATGATCTAATGGTCAATAATTAACCAAAAACACGGAAGGTCATAATTAAGTAATTTTAGGTCATATTATAATATTTGGGTTTAATGTCATGCTAAGATCGTTTTAGGTCATGCTTTGTTATCATGACCTAAAAATTACCTAATTATGACCTAAAAGTGACCTAATTATGATATTGTTCTGCGTTTCTGTATTTAAATCTAGTTTTGCATAGATCAAAACCCTATATATATATATATATAGGGTTTTGATCTATGCAAAACTAGATTTAAACTAGATGGAGTAATATGTTACACAATTGACATATTTTTGGTAATTCTGATTCAAGCTTATATCCAATCCAACTACATATTTACAAACACTGATTATCGGAACAGGAAGCGGTGAACGTGTCGCTCGGAAACCTGCTGTCGTACCCATTTGTGAGGGAAGGATTAGTGAAGAAGACACTTGCGTTGAAGGGAGGGCACTATGACTTTGTGAAGGGGACCTTTGAGCTGTGGGCGCTCGACTTCAGCCTATCGCCATCTCTCTCTGTTTGAACCTGATTCGATTACGCTTCCCTACCTCTCTCTCATCTTCTTACAATCCTGCCTTTGTATTTTCATTTCCTCGTTTATGAGAAGTAAAGAATAACCCATTATATCGGTTATAAATGTGAAGGAGGAGACTCCTTTTCTGTTGTATTTTAATATACCCGTTTTTTTCCGTTTTATGTATGTATGAAATAAGAGTTGAGATTTCGGGCATGTCTTTTCTGTGTTGTGGCCATTTTTGGTTTGTTTCACTGAATCTATCATCTGGCTATAAGTATATAACAAACTACTTTTTGTAGAAAGAAAACTGAGTGCTGAAATCCCATGCTTTGGGTGTTGAACATTTTTAGATATTTCACCATAATGGAAAAACAAAATTCTCATGACGATTTCTCTGAGTACCATATATGGATAAGAGTCATAAGAGCATCCACAATGGCGCCTAGCGCACCGCCTAGCTGAGCGCGGCGCTAGGCGGTCGCTAGGCGAACCATTGGAGGAGCTGTTTTTCGGAAATCAATTTCGCCTAGTGCTAGGCGGTCAAAATCCGCTGGGCTATGCGCTGGGCGATCCGCTCGGCTCCATTGCAGCGCCCGGATCGCCCAACGCATAGCCCAGCGGATTTTTTATTTTTTATTTTTAATTTTCGAAACACTATATATACGCGATTTGCACTTCATTTTTTTTAAGTAATGTACTTTTTGCGATTTTGAATGTAATTTTTTATTAATGTACTTTTTTAAAAATTTTGTAATTTTTTTAATTTATTGTACTTTTTTTTAAAAATTAAAATAGTATTATTAATGTTTCCCGTATATGTCTCGTAAATTAAATTCCGTATATTGTGTTATTAGTGATGTGGCTATTGATGTGGTTGGGCTATTTATGATATGGCTAGGCTATGGTTGGGCTAATTCTGATGTGGCAGGAGGATTTTTAGTATTGATGATGTGGCAGGAGGAGTTTGTGGCTAGGCTATGGCTGAGCTATTGCTGGACTATAACCACGGTAGATGCTCTAAGACTATGATGTACTACTGATGAATCCGCGAATTTCTGATGGTGAAGAATGCAAGAAAATGCAGATCACGACACAGAGATTTTACGTGGTTCGATTTACTGAGGTAAATCTACGTCCACGGGAAGAAAAGAGGGCAGAGTTGTATTGCTTGATCTGTTTTCTACAGCTTACAATACAGACTTGCTATTTGATATTTTATCTCTAGAGAGCGAGAGAGTCTAACCCTATCTATCTGATCTAGGTTCTATTTATACATTGAACCAAGATCGTGGCATGCAGCACCATTTACTAGGTAGTGGATGTCGTGGAGATCGTGGCGATCTTGCATGGGTCCACTATCCTGCATGAGTTAAAGACTGCTTGACACCACTAAATAGATCGTGGGTGTAGTGGAGGTGGAAATCCTGCATGAGTCCACTATCTCCTAGTTCGGTCGAATACTGAGACCGAACTGCTGAATTCGACCGAACTGCTGAATTATTGCCGAGCAGCTTTTGCCGATCTGAGAGTAGAGCTTGATGCCGACCTGAGAGCAGAGTTTGATTGGTTGGCTTTTACCGAGCTGTAGGCTGGGACCGAACTCTTTAGTCATGCCGGACTGATACTCTTTAGTCATGCCGAACTGATACTCTTTCTTGGGCTTTAGGCTGATGGGCTTTACTGCTGTTGGGCTTGTTTAGTACGTACTCCATCACTACCCCCCCCCCCGGAAAGCGAAGTGAATTACTTCGGCATTCTGGATAAAGGTACGGGGTAAGTTGATGTTTGTCCTCGGTCTTATGAAGTGAACTCTTCTTTGACCGGACTCGTCTTTGGTCTGATGAAATAAACATCTTTGACCGGACTCGTCTTTGGTCTGATGAAATAAACATCTTTGACCGGACTCGTCTTTGGTCTGATGAAATAAACATCTTTGACCGGACTCGTCTTTGGTCTGATGAAATAAACATCTTTGACCGGACTCGTCTTTGGTCTGATGAAATAAACATCTTTGACCGGACTCGTCTTTGGTCTGATGAAATAAACATCTTTGACCGGACTCGTCTTTGGTCTGATGAAATAAACATCTTTGACCGGACTCGTCTTTGGTCTGATGAAATAAACATCTTTGACCGGACTCGTCTTGGGTCTGATGAAATAAACATCTTTGACCGGACTAAGCTTGTGTCCTAATTTGGCGAGTTTTATCGCTCGGATCGGACTTTCCGTTGTCCTAATTTGGGGATCGGACTTTCCCTTGTCCTAATTCGGCGAGTTTTATCGCGTGGATCGGACTTTCCCTTGTCCTAATTCAGGCAAGTTTTATCGCGAGAATCGGACTTTCGTTGCAGTTCGTTTCAGACGAAGTGCTTGATTCTTAAGCTGAATTGCGGTCTTGTATCCTCTTTAGAAGCTTGGACTTCACAATCGTTGGCTTATTGCAGTTCGTTTCAGACGAACTGCTTGTTTAAGCTGAATTGTGGCCTTGCATCTTCTTTAGAAGCTTTGACTTCACAATCGTTGGCTTATTGCAGTTCGTTTCAGACGAAGTGCTTGTTCAAGCTGAATTGTGGTCTTGTATCCTCTTTAGAAGCTTTGACTCACAATCGTTGGCTTATTGCAGCTCGTTTTAGACGAACTGCTTGTTTAAGCTGAATTGTGGTCTTGCATCTTCTTTAGAAGCTTTGACTTCACAATCGTTGGCTTATTGCAGTTCGTTTCAGACGAAGTGCTTGTTCAAGCTGAATTGTGGTCTTGTATCCTCTTTAGAAGCTTTGACTCACAATCGTTGGCTTATTGCAGCTCGTTTTAGACGAACTGCTTGTTTAAGCTGAATTGTGGTCTTGTATCCTCTTTAGAAGCTTTGACTCACAATCGTTGGCTTGTATATGTTCTAAGAAGGGGATCAGCCTTCGAAGAACAAGATACCTCAGTAACATTTGTAAGAGACGACACGCACAGAGACAGACAAAACACATAGACAAAACGCACAGAGACAAACAAAGACCAAGCAAACCAAATAAAGCACATTGACCGGACAGGACTCAAGACTGACTGACCGGACTGTCTCTTACAAATGAAACTTCTTGAGGTTGGAAATGTGCCATGTTCGGGGTACCTGTTCTCCTGACATGTGAGCCAATTTGTAAGACCCTTTGCCGAGGACTTCTGACACCCGATACGGACCTTCCCATGTGGGTTCGAGCTTGCCCAGCTTTTCTGCTCGGCTTACTTCGTTGTTTCTCAAGACGAGATCTCCCACTTGAAATTGCAGCTTCTTCACCCTTTGGTTGTAATACCGGGCTACTTGCTCCTTGTACTTGGCTGCTTTTATGCATGCCAATTCTCTTCTTTCTTCGGCAAGATCTAGCTCGGCTCTCAGTCCGTCGTCATTCATTTCTGCTGAGAAGTTTAGAGTTCGGGGACTGGGTATGCCGATCTCCACCGGAATCACGGCTTCAGTGCCGTACACAAGACTGTACGGAGTTTCACCGTTGGAGGTTGTGGGTGTAGTTCGGTAGGACCATAGGACTTGAGGGAGATTTTCTACCCATTGTCCTTTGGCTTGTTCTAACCGAGCTTTTAACCCTTTCACCAGGATACGATTTGTTACCTCCGTTTGTCCGTTTGCTTGTGGATGAGAGACCGAAGTGAACCGCTGTTGAATATTCAGCTCTTGGCACCAATTCTTGAACGTCTTGTCGGTGAACTGAGTCCCGTTATCCGAGATGAGGATGTGGGGTATGCCAAATCGGCACACTATGTTCTTCCAGACGAAATCCAATGCCTTCGAGCTCGTTATCGTAGCTAATGGTTCAGCTTCCACCCACTTCGTAAAGTAGTCCACGGCAACGATTAGGAATTTCATTTGCCGAGGAGCTTGAGGAAGTGGTCCCACTATGTCTATGCCCCATTGCATGAAAGGCCAAGGGCTTTGCATAGTGTATAGATCGGTCTGCGGCATCCTTGGGACATTTGCATGAATTTGGCACTTCGTACACTTCTTGACGAGCTGCACTGCCTCTTGTACCATGGTTGGCCAATAATATCCCCATCTCAGAACTTTTTTAGCTAAAGCTCTGGCTCCGATGTGGCTACCGCACGATCCTTCATGAACTTCTCTGAGGATGTAGTCCGTCTCTTCTGGTCCTACGCACCGCAATAACGGCTGGAGGTAAGACTTTCTAAAGAGGACTCCTTCATGAAGTTCGTACCGAAGTGCTCGGCACGTGATCTTCCGAGCTTCTCTCTTATCCTCGGGCAATTGTCCTTGATCCAGATACTGCAAGATCGGCGTCATCCAGTTCGGCGAGCTGGATACTGAATGTACCTCGGCTTCATCAATGCTTCGATGCATTAATTCTTCCGCCTTTGAGCTCGGATCTGAGGCCAACTTACTTAAGGTATCTGCTCGGCTATTTTCCGCTCTGGGAATGCGGATTATCCGAAAATAGGAGAAACTTCGGCTGATGCTTTGCGCTTTGTCCAAATACTTCTTCATTCTCTCGTCACGAGCTTCACTTGTACCCAACATGTGATTTACTATGACTTGTGAATCACAATGGACTTTGAGAGATTTGACGAGCAGACTTTGCGCTAACTGGAGTCCGGCCAGGAGGGCTTCGTACTCGGCTTCATTATTAGTAGTGGGGAATAGGAACCGAAGTGAGTAGGTTACCTCGTGTCCGTCGGGAGCGATAAGCAGAATACCAGCTCCACTTCCCGTTTTATTCGAAGCTCCATCTACGAATCCGCTCCAGCAGTCCGGCGGCTCTTCTTCGGATTCCAAGGGCTATGCTAGTTCGGCATTGGCAGAATTCTTCTGTTCGGCAATAACAGGAATTGCTTGATCGAACTTTGCTTCTGCAAGAAAATCTGCCAAGGCTTGTCCCTTGATGGCTTTCCGAGGTAGATACTCGATTGAGTGTTCTCCCAGCTCTATGGCCCATTTGGCGATTCTGCCTTGTGAGCATAGAAGTATGGCCGCAGTCTCCTTGCTGCATTTACTAACGCCAGAGCAATTTTTTCCAGAGGTTGATACCTTGTTTCTGGACCTCTTAATGCTCGGCTTGTAAAGTAGATGGGAAACTGCTTTAGGCCTTCTTCTCGTACAAGCACCGCGCTAATGGTTTGATCGGATGCCGCTAAGTATAAGAAAATCACTTCGGCATCTGTTGGAGAGGGTGGGAGACCGAGCTTTTTAACCTCTGCTCTATGACTTCAGAGACGATTTGGTCTTCCCGGCAGGGAGAGCGTCAATAGTTAGGATTACTCCATCATATTGCTGCTCGTTATCGTCTTCGGGATCCTGTTGCCTTTTCGGATCCTGAGGAGCGCAGTTCGCACCTCCCTGCTTTTTGTTCTTTTTCGGCTGCTTGCTTTGGTATTTTTTTAACGTCCCTGCTTTTACAAGGGCATCAATGCCTGCAGCCAAATGTCGGCACTCCTCGGTATCGTGACCGTAGTCTTGATGGAAGGAGCAATATTGATCCTGAGGTCGGCGCGCGGCCGATTTCGTCATCCACCTTGGCTTTTCGAACATATCGGAATGCAGTTCGAAAATTTCCGCTCTTGACTTGTTCAATGGTACGAACTGAGCGGACGGCTTCTCAGGATTGAGACGTGGCCCCAATCGGTCTTGCACCGGAGTCCTTTGAATCCTTTCAAAAGGAGTTCGGCGAGGATGTCCCTGATCGCTATGATCGGGCTCCCTCCTGTCTCCTCGGGGTGAGCTGTCTAAAGACCGTTTGCGACGGTCTGCCTCATCGGCACGGGAGAACTGGTCCGCAATGTCCCACATCTCTTGAGCTGTTTGCGGACTGCATTCCACGAGCTTTCTGTAGAGAGCTCCGGGCAGGATTCCATTTTGGAATGCCGAAATGACAAGTAGATCGTTGAGATCATCTACTTGTAGGCATTCCTTGTGGAATCTCGTCATGAAGTCGCTGATCTTTTCGTCGCGACCTTGACGTATAGAAAGCAGCTGAGCCGAAGTGATCCGGGCTTCCGCTTTCTGAAAGAACCTCCTGTGGAAAGCATCCATTAGATCTCGGTAGGATCTAATGCTGCCTTGAGGAAGGCTGTCGAACCACCTTCTGGCGTTCCCGATGAGCAGCTCGGGGAACAGTTTGCACATATGGACCTCATTGAGACCCTGGTTCGCCATATTATATTGATAGCGTCCCAAGAAGTCATGAGGATCCACTAGCCCGTCATAAGTCATTGACGGTGTCCGGTAGTTCCGCGGCAAAGGAGTTCGGGTGATATCGTCCGAGAACGGAGTCTTTAATGCTCCGTACATGGCGAACCCGACATCTCTTCGGTACGGAGGAGATGGAGTTCTCCTGTGGTTCCGGTACCGAGGAGGAACAGGAACATGTCGGGGTTGAGGATTCTTTCTCCTGGAAGACACGTCACTACTGCGGTAGTGACTTTCATGTCTGGATGAGGAGGGAGAATCCGCCGTTGTCTTCTCCGGCTGTTGGCTCTTCTGCAGGAAGGTTAAGAACTCCTCCTGCTTCTCGGCCAAGAACAGCTTGACAGCTTCATTTAAATCGGGCTGCTGGGAAGACTCGGTGCGATGACTCCTGGAGTGGCTTGTTCCTTCTTCGTGAGAACCGGAGGTAGATGTCTCCCGAGGCCGTTTTTCAGACCTGCGAGCTGGACTAGCTTCCTCCCGGTTATCACGAACGGTATTATGGGTGTTACGTGATCTGGTACGCATTTTTGGGGTGGAAAAGGGTCAAAAATTCGCTTTATCACAAATTTTGTTCTCTGGTTCCCACAGACGGCGCCAGTGATGAATCCGCGAATTTCTGATGGTGAAGAATGCAAGAAAATGCAGATCACGACACAGAGATTTTACGTGGTTCGATTTACTGAGGTAAATCTACGTCCACGGGAAGAAAAGAGGGCAGAGTTGTATTGCTTGATCTGTTTTCTACAGCTTACAATACAGACTTGCTATTTGATATTTTATCTCTAGAGAGCGAGAGAGTCTAACCCTATCTATCTGATCTAGGTTCTATTTATACATTGAACCAAGATCGTGGCATGCAGCACCATTTACTAGGTAGTGGATGTCGTGGAGATCGTGGCGATCTTGCATGGGTCCACTATCCTGCATGAGTTAAAGACTGCTTGACACCACTAAATAGATCGTGGGTGTAGTGGAGGTGGAAATCCTGCATGAGTCCACTATCTCCTAGTTCGGTCGAATACTGAGACCGAACTGCTGAATTCGACCGAACTGCTGAATTATTGCCGAGCAGCTTTTGCCGATCTGAGAGTAGAGCTTGATGCCGACCTGAGAGCAGAGTTTGATTGGTTGGCTTTTACCGAGCTGTAGGCTGGGACCGAACTCTTTAGTCATGCCGGACTGATACTCTTTAGTCATGCCGAACTGATACTCTTTCTTGGGCTTTAGGCTGATGGGCTTTACTGCTGTTGGGCTTGTTTAGTACGTACTCCATCAACTACCAATTACAAAGCAGGTAAAACAAGTTAGTTTATTTACTAGGAAAAATAACAATAATGGTGCCAAATCAAGAAAAAAAAATCATGTCTGATGGGACCCACCAAAATCTTATACTTTTACAATACATCTCATAGTAAGTAGTCGTAATCACCAATATTTGGAATTCATTTTTATTTCCTTTTACAAAATATGGATAGCAAAACAACTTGTTAATTTCCAGCCTTCCACCATTGAGAAAAGCAGTTGAAAGTCCTGCAGCTGAAATATGGAGTGACATTTTCTATTTTCGGGTTATAAAAACAGGGGGAAATGGAGTGACATTTTTAAGAAGGTTCCCTAATAAAAAAGAATAGGACAATAAATATAATCTCTATTCTAAGAGAGATAAATTCCTAGTATGAGAGAGGAGGGGCTAGCCACGATCACAACATTTTGTTCAAAGGTCTCAATTCCTTCGGCACGCCATTAAAATTGCCAGAAGTAACATCTGATTCAAATAGAGGTCTCTCCCCAATTTTCCACTGAATCCCTTCAGCAAGATGCTCCTTGCTTGGCGTCAGCATCACAAAATTGGGATCAGCCCTTTGATAACTGCGTGTCAAGTCGTAAAATAAAATTCAATAAGAACTAACTCAAGGCATGAAGTGCTAACCGAGCTTTTAAACAATGCAGAGAGGGAGGAGTAACAGGAGGGTGGACTTACATTCCTTCCCGAATATTTTCGACTTGGATTCCGAGACCAAGAGCTGTCTCCCTCTTTGAACGATCTCTAACAGCTGTATGCAAATGCGTGTCATGATCAAAGAAGTGGAGATTATTACATGTATATGCCACAGGAAATGATGATTAAAGAGACTATATGGGCAGGATGGAGCAAATGGGTATATGCTTTTGTTGTGGTTGCTCTTAGAGGCATCGCCTTGAGCTTACGTGTAGTTCCCCACAACAATCATTGATTTCACCTCAGTATGCAGTAGGAGGTGAAAACATGAATATACCTACCAGTACCATTTTTGTGTGTGTGATCGTGTTAGATAGGAGGGAATTTCATAAAAACATTTTCAGTCGGAAAAATCCACTTACAAATACTACGAAGGAAATTAGTATCAGTACCTGAGACGCTTAATGTGAAAGAAGGTTTCCACCATGACTTAAAAGCCAAGGCTATCGAGGAGCTCAGAGGTCCCACCTTACCCTGAGAAAACCGAGTAGGTTTCTTAAATATGTTACTCATTTAACAAAAATGAATACAGTATGACAAACATATTTAAGCGTTACCTTTATTAAAAAGTTCTTATTAGCTTGCCAAGATGCACCAATTTGGAAACTGGAATCGTCAATATTGTTTGCTTGTTGGGTATCATCAATCCTGCAAAGAAAGTATTGGAATAACTCTATTGGACTCACTTGTTTGTTTCAGTATAACATGGACTACAAACAAGGCTTGAAGCCATGTTCAAGTACACAGCTAATAGCTGGAAATACCTTGTCAGCAACTCAAAACCAAAGTCAATGTAGTTTGTGATTCCAACTACTTCTTTAGGCTCGAATGGATTCTTAACCTGCATTAAATCACATGTTTATTAGTAAACCCTGTCTCAGAAGTTATGCATCAAGAAAATAGATTAACAATAGAACAAGCCAGAAAATTCACAGCATATGATTATAGTTTGAAAAGTGTATTGAAATTCCTAATAAAGATTTTGAAAAAGACAATGTTTGAAATTAAATTCTTGTGAAGAAACACAGTATTCCTTAAATGCAACTTGAATTTGGTATACATAAAGTGACGTGCAGCATGAAATCCTCGAATGCAAATTGAATTTAGTATGCATAGAGTGAGATGCAGCATGAAAACGACGAACTTCTTGTGACATTCATTTAGGATAATGCCCAGCAAAGCCAACTCGCACTGAAGTCAAAATAATGATACATGCTAGCAGTGAAAACATGTGAATACAAACACACACAATGGCTAATGAAGAGAGTAAGGACAGACTGTGTGTGTGTGTGTGTGAGATAGATAGATAGATAGATAGAGAGAGAGAGAGAGAGAGAGATACCCGTCTTTGGACAACCACATGCTGGTAGAAAGAAGCAATGAACTGCATATCATTTACAAAGACAAAGTTGTGAGTAGGAAACATGGAGTAACATGCTAGAGCCACATAAAATCTTCCTCGGGGAAGTAGTAATAGTTATTAATCATTTTCTAATGATATCCAAAAACAAAGTTCAGTTCAGTCAGTGTAAAAGTTATACCAACAACTTGACTTAGAAGATAGACCAAGGCAAAAATGACTGGAAACTTGAGCTAGAACTCAAACTATAAAAAGAAACCTGAGAATTTTTAGCAAGTTCAAGTCCAAAGTTGAATGACGGGCTCAATGGGCTGTCTGATCCTAGCCCATAACCCACTGCACAACTCCAATTTGCTAAGTTTTTGTATCTAGCTCCATCTTTGCTTCCAACTACAGCACATCAAGAACAATATAAGTTTTAATCTCAGTATGATTTTTTCGAGACAACAATATTTAACATTTTAATTTCTGTAGTATTTCATTTCTTTACAATGAGCCTTTTAGAGACAACAATGTTTAACATTTTAATTTCTGTAATATTTCATTGCTCTTCAATGAAGATGGCTCGGAAAACATTTATACAAAATGTACACTTAACTACATATACAATCCTAATAAATCATATCAATGACAGCTATGGAATTCAAAATACTATAAAGAGCCAGCCCCACTTTGTTTCCGAATAAGCAGAACAACCATGATTAAGTATCCAAAGGAAATATGTGCTCATCTAAGGAATATGGCTAGAAAATAATTCCAATCAGCTTTAATATACCTTAAAAAGAAGCAACTTAATTTCACAGGAAGGTTTACCCCCTCAACCATTCATAGCATTGCATGTTTGCAAACAACAAAGAGAGCATCTTCAGCTCTAAATAAGAGATGTGTTTATTATGTTAGTAGTAATTCAGAGGCACGAGGAATGTAAGGAAAAACTAGTACCACACCAAAACAATATGCATTTAAACAAATAAATAGAGCAAATTATTAATTTGAAACTAATGTTCTTGTGGAAGTTCTAGGAAAGAAAGGAAACATGTATTAGTTTAAAAAATAACATACATGCTGGTTCGTATTGCACTCCAGCAGTCAACCTTCCCATCTTGCTTACTAACCATGCGTTTTTTGGGAGTTCATCAGCCGATGCTGCAAAAGAAACAATTAAGTTGAGAGACGTACTGTCGTTCATATGTGTTGACATAAACCCTACAGAATGAGGATATATAATCCAGAGCCATCTACAATTTGTGGTTTACCAGGAAATGGGACAAATGTAGCTCCAACTGACAGATTAGAAGAGCCATATCTCAAACCCATGATGCCATAATCTTCAGGGGATTTTCTGATTGGTCAAATATGACATAAACATTGGACAAATGAACAAGCATATTCCAACTTCTCAACATCACTCTTTTAATTGAAAATTTGAATGTAACCTCTGTTTTAAAAGAATTGGGAAGATGCCAAATGCTCCAAACCCAAGCTTGGGATAGTATGCACAGGATCTCACCACTAGAGTTCTGCATACACAGCAAATAAAGAGCATAAATATCAACTGTTTTCGATACAGAAGCATATGAAAAGGTTTCATACAAGACATGGTTCTTACGGTTCTGAGTTTGAAACAGAGATATCAGCGAATGTGTGAGGATCGAGAACATCACTAGAAAGAAACAGTGGACCTTTTTTAGCACGTCATCAAGACAGAACTGAAATAACAGTTAAATTGTGTGTCTAAGTATATTTCAGAACCTTTGCCAACGAAACTGTGCGCTTCCTCCAAGTTTCTCATCTGGCTTTTGATTGAGTGGACCATCAACCTGAACATGCTAAGGAACACTACTACATCACAACCTTTACTTTAAATAGCTAATGCTAATTAACTGCAAACTTATCCACCTATAATCAATATGGTTGTCTCTATGCCATTTCCACGAAACTCCAAACCTAAAGTAACTGTTCATCACCATTTTTAGCCTTGCAAAATTTTGTAAAGAGACAGTTAACTATGCAAGTCTTCGTCGCATCATGAATCCAAGTTGCACTCCTTAGATTCCTATTTTGATTCGCTTATAGAAATCCCTAAGCTACAGTTTAATAAAATAAGAAACGAGCATATGGAAACATAATCGTATAACCAAACGCAATTTGTCCATTAAATCACGGATACAGTGGCAATCAAATCGACATGCGGATCATCGATCGGCTTGAGCATAATTCTCGTGCTGAAATGCCTCGCTTCTTCGAAATAGTCGTCGAAGAGGCATTTCAGGGCCAGCTTTCCAAACAGCATGTTGTAGGACGATTCCACCATTCTACATTGCCACAAAATAAGCATTCAGCCTCCATTATCACAAAGGGAAACACAAACAATAGAGGAAAAAGAACGAGCACGCAAAACAACTGGCCTCGTACGGGCGGCGAGAGGGGGGAAATCGAAGAGCGGCGGGACCAGCACCATCGGCGGCGGCGGCGCCGGATCCGAAATAATGGACTTTAATACCATATTCCCCATCTCCGGCGAGCTACAACGTTCTTCTGCAGAATTGGATTGAATTGAATCGAGAGTTTGATTAAGAGATATGGAGGGAAATGGCGGGGGATTTGTTTCCTGTGGAAGCCAGTTTATCTAAACCCCTCACCGCGCGACTGATTCAACCCCACGACACGTGGCCGCAGATTACGAGCAGATCCGCATTACGTGTCGTCTGTGGACCCTACTCCTCTCTCTCTGTGCAGTTCCGTTTGTGCAGTTGGCGCAGTTGCTAAATGGGCTCAAACGGCTGATCTGGGCTGGATAGATATGGGCCGACTGTTAATATGTTTCCTTTAATTTTCATAAATAAATAAATAAATAACGACTTAGAATCTTATTATAAAATAGTATTAATATTAATTATAGTTTTCAAATAAATTTAACTAACTTATCGATAATATTGTGATTTGTGATACGCGATATGTAAATTACATTTAACAGTAAAACTTACTCCCACCATTCCTGGTTAATTTAGCCATTTTTTCATTTCGTTAAATTTTAAGATGATTAAGTTATATCTATTTTTCTCAAAAAATAATACAATCTTTCTACTTTATTTTCACTTCATCTCTCTTATTATATCATCTCTCATATTTCATCTCCTTCACTTTAACATACTTAATTCTAGTTCTTAATCTTCATGCTTAAAAAAAATCACAAATAAGAAATAATGGAGGGACTAGTGTATACAATATCATGTGGTTTTAATTATTTTTTTCAGAATATGCATCATAAATACTTTCATAATGTGTATCCCTCCTATTTGATGGAAACTTTGATTTATATGATAATTTTTTTACATTTCAACTTAAACAATGTGGATGTTGCCGCTTTACCCAATAATCTGGAAAAGTAATAATATAAAAAAAGATTAAAATTTTGACATATGTTTGGTCAATAATACAATCATAGCATTTTTTTAATTATTAAGCGTGAATATATCATTGAATTTATTTTTAGAAATTTGATAGTACTCTCTGGACCATCTCATCCAGTTAAAGAGAAGTAGAAAGTGGTGGTGGTGCATTCATATAGTAAAGCAAAAGCAACCTCTATACATGGAGTACTGTTTTTTTTTTTCATATTTAGCCGTCTATTTATATTTGAAAATTAAATTTATTTTAATAATATTATGTAATTTAGCCATCTTAATTTTACTCAATAAATGAGTAATAAAATAAAGAAAACTATTAAATCGCTGATTCTAAAAAAACTACTCCATCCATTCCTCAATGTCAAAGCATTGCTCATTTGATTTTGGCAAATATTCTACCACTACCCTATTCTCTATATATTTTATCCTCACTACACTTGCAATTTTATTTTATTTTATTTATGTTTGATCTTAGATCCCTGAATATAAATAACAATTTAATATTACTTGACCTTTTTCTCTGACGAAAGTCTATTCGAAGAAAAGTGGTTATCGAACAAATTAAAAATATTAAATCATATAAATAAATGAAATAGTCATCTAATTATGGAGCCACTGCAGTTTATGTAGAGTCATAACTCTCAATGCTGCAAAGAGTCATAACTCTCAAATAATTATTTCTTTCTTTTGTAACTAATTATTTTTTCCAAGGTGCAGAAGAAAAGAAGAAATAATGATGATGAGTCCAACAATATTAATTATTAGTGGACTGCTTTTCAACTTTTAGATTGATGGCTTGGACTCTTCATGGGCCGGCATAGCTGAATTTCATTAGAGACTGTGGACCATTGGAATTTTCCATTTGTTTTATTGACAACAATATTAAGGGTCCATTATTGTTACATATATATCCAGTGTCAATAATAGTCTTCAAAAAAATTTCAATTTTATTAACTATTTGAATAAATATAAATATGTAATTTATTATCACATTATGAACAATTTAATAATAATAAAATGGTTAGGATATCATGTTTCACTCAATTATTCACAAATAAAGGATTCGAACATTAATATTTCACTCTCAAACAATAAAGATGAATTTTTCTTACAACTATTAAAGATTTTTATTTTAACTTTTTCCGTCTATATATATATATATATATATTGTAATTTATTAACATACGTACGATTTTAGAGATGGGTTAGGAATATTGCCTTTATACAATTGCACGATTCACGAATCTCATTTTTTGTCATACCATTATTCTCGAACTCTACCACAATGGATATACTTGCATTACCCTTACCCCTTTATTCCCTCTTGCAAATTCTTTCACAGTAATATCGTTTGGTGATTATTTATCCTCGTTAATATTGGTGTTACTAAACTTTTATCTGGAGTGCTCAACCATTAATCAATTTTTAGAATTAATTAAATAATATTACTTATTTAATTTCAATGGAATTTTGACGACACATAGTGAGAATCACATAAAGGAAAAAGTGGAAGATGCATATATCAATTTAGTGGAAGAAAAACAAAAAAAGAATAATGTATACCTTTTTTCTTATGATAGGTTCCAAAATTCAAATTCTCCACCAACATTGACTCACGGAGGTCTCCAATCGATGTTATAGTCTTCATATTTTGTGGGCAAGCAATAATACAATAAAACTTATTTTTACATGTACATATATTTTTAAAATATTTGTTTTAAACATATGTGTACATAATAAGCACATAAAGTTGCACGTTTATTATATGATAAGTGAGGTTTTTGTTGATCTAAAACTAAAGAGTGATAAAACCTTTGAATGTTTTGAGGGGTGATAAAGATTGTAGATTCATTTTATGCGATGGTTAACGTTAATTTTCCAGTTATTTAATCTCGATGTTATTTAACTAATTGCCTTTTCTAAATTAGTAATATTTCGTGTACATTGGGTTGGGCCCACCTACGTGGGCAATCTTGGGAATGGATCCCATGATGTGCTCCCGCCACAGCAGGGAGTGTTGTACTTTGCACAATAAAAAAAGTAAAATTTAATTAATGTTTTAATAATTTATTTTATTAATATTTAATTGTGCTGAGAGCATAACACTCCCTGCCGTGGTGGGAGCACAGCAGGGATCCATTCCCTTGAATCTTTGGCTGGTGTAAACTATAATAGGCCTTCCCTTTTTGATTATGGGACCCAATTTTCGCATTTTTTATTTTGTTACAATCTTTTAGGATATTGGTCTCCAAAACCATGAACTTTGCTTAAAATTTGGTATTTCCCATAAACTTTGAAATTGGTCTATAATATCACAAACTTTGCATTTTATTTGGTATTTCCCAAGCTCACTCAAATAAGGTATATTAATCAAAATCTTATTTTACGTAGGCAACCGTGATACGTTTTATGATATTTTAAATCACTTTTTAAGAGCATCCGCAATGGGCGGACGATGGCGCGCATCGTCCGTGCCATGCATCGTCCGCACCCATTGCGGGTGCGTGCCATAGGGTGCGGACGATAGTCGCGCCCTATACTTCGGTCGCGGAGGATAGCGCAGACGATGGCCATCGTCCGCGCCATCGTCCGCCCCATTGTGGAGGTCGCGGACGATCGACTCGGACGATGGCACGCGGTTTTGATTTTCTATTTAAATCTCGTTTCTCATTCAGTTGTGCATACGAACATATCGACTATCTCTTTACATATTCTCTCTCTACATCCAACCAAAATGAATCTCGGCGACGACACCAATAGTTCTAGTTCGTCTGAATCCGGTGGTTCGCTTGACGAAGCATTAGATGCAGCCGTTGAAGAGGCCATGGCGGCATGCTATGCGCAAATGCAGCGCGAGAAGGAGGCGGCGGCAGCGGCGGCTGAGCAAGTCCATTGGCCTATTCGACATAGGTCGTATGTCCGACGCGACCACCAGGAAGCTCACAGACGTCTGGTTGAAGACTATTTTGCCGATCAACCGCGATGGGGCCCGACTGTTTTCCGCCGCCGGTTTAGAATGTCGAGGTACCTTTTTCTCAGCATTGTTCGTACATTGTCTTCACGTGATGAATACTTCACGTTTCGGGAGGACGGCATCGGAAAACCCGGCCTTACACCATTGTAAAAGTGCACGACTGATATTCGTCAGTTGGCATACGGCACCACGACGGACCTTTTTGACGAGTACCTCCACTGTGGGGAGACTACAGGCCGCGAGTGTCTGAAGAGCTTTTGTCGGGGGATAGTAGAGGCCTATGGCGACACATATTTGCGCAAGCCGACAACCACTGATTGCTAGGGTCTGATGCAGATGCATGAGAGGGCGCACGGGTTTCCCGGGATGCTCGGGAGCATCGACTGTATGCACTGGGAGTGGAAGAATTGTCCGACGGCGTGGAGAGGCCAATTCACAAGTGGATACAAGGGCAGCCACCCGACGATGATCCTCGAAGCCGTCGCTGACCATCGGCTCTGGATCTGGCATGCTTACTTCGGCGTAGCCGGGTCGAACAACGACATCAACGTCCTCAACTCGTCCACCCTCTTCACCGACCAATGTAACGGCAACGGCCCGGCCATCGAGTTCACTGCCAACAGACGCCAATACCATATGGGGTACTACTTGGCCGATGGCATCTACCCACGGTGGCCAGTTTTCCTAAAGACGGTCAGCTGCCCAATTGGTGAGAAGAGGGTTTTATTTGCGCAAAAGCAGGAGGCGGCGCGGAAGGATGTCGAGCGGGCATTTGGGGTGCTCCAATCACGGTGGGCAATTGTGAAAGGGCCGGCTCGTTTCTGGTACAAGGAAGTCATCGCCGATGTCATATATGCGTGCATAATCATGCACAACATGATAGTCGAGAGTGAAGGCGGAAGCATCACCGACTGGAATGAAGACGACCGTGCATCTAGCTCTTCCGGCACATCGACCGACACACCCGATAGAGGGTTACCGTTAGGCTTCGAAGAGGTTCTATCTAGACAGACCTCAATGCGCAACCAACAGGAGCATGCTCAGCTCATGAACGACATGATTGAAGAAGTGTTGGCTCGTAACCGCCGTCGCTGAGTTTGCGTTTTTTTTTTAATTCGCATTGTAATGTATTAATTTTTATTAAATGAAATGAAGTTTATGAAATTCGTATTTTAATGTATTATTTTTTTTAAATTCGTATGGATTTTGTAAATATTAAAAAAATGATGACGTGGGGCGCCTTAGGACGCCCCACTGCAGGTGGGGAGGTAGGAGGATAAAACTGCTGACGTGGCGCGCCATAGGATGCGCCTTAGGGCGCCCCATTGCTAATGCCCTAAGTTTATAACATGTAGGATAAAAAAGTCACGTTGAAAACCACGTTGATTTAATTGTGTCAAGTATGATAAAAATGCATCGTAAGTTAGTCAAATATAGTAATAGACATGCCGTGAGAAATACCAAACAAAGTGCAAAGTTTGTGATATTATATCCTACAAATTTCAAAGTTCGTGGGAAATACCAAATTTTAGGCAAAGTTTATGATTTTAGGCACCAATTTCCCAATCTTTTATCATGAATTGAAAACATACTTATTTTTCGGATTAAAAATTATACTCGTATGTAATTTTTAGAATGAAAATCATCACAAAGTTGCTTTAGTTTCCTACAAATAGATTTGAATTTTTTTTTTGTGAATTTTACCAGAAATTATAGCTTTCATATTTCTACGTTTATAATTTACTAAAATATTTGGATGCAACACTAGAAATAGTAACATGTCATGTTATAAATTTTGTAACCATAACTATAACATTTATTAATTTATATTCGACAGATATACCCACTTTCTTATTTCAGGATGTTGGTAGTTTTGACAGATACTGCTATAAAGTAGTACTCGTATATAAACCTTTCATGCTTCCAATAACTTCTTTTAATGTCATTTTCACTTTCTTTCCACAATTTTCCACTTGTTGGTCGTGGCAAATTTGCCATCTCCAATAATAAATTCCTATTTTTAGAAATACGAAACCCATGAAAATATATGGCCATATTTTTCGTGAATATTTAACAAGATGTTATGTTGTCGACCTGTATATAAAATTGGTGGATGTATTTGTGGATAGAGTTTATTGTAAATTTATTTATTTAATCATTTTATTTGAATTAAGATCTCTAGCCATTAGGCTATTATTACTACAAAAATAAATCCTCATGTATAATTTTCAAAAATATCGATAAGCACATGAAAAACATCAATTTGAAAAATATAACCAGTTAAACGCCTGTGTAATCCCAAATTTATTTCAGTCCAAAAAAGGAATATTAGAATAAATATTAACCATAAATAGTACTCCGTATACAGAGAGGGAGGCGCAGCCGCAGCGTAGGGATTAATGGCGCGAAGTTCAACGAATCTTCTTCACGCTTAACTGTAACACACACATATACACACACTCAGCTGTGGTGCCTCGGAACTGTCGGCCCCTCCATTTTCCATCTCCTTTTTGCCTTTGTTTGGTCTCCATTTCTCTTTTTATACGCATGTATGCGCAGATCGTGGTGGAGAGATATTGAGATACACAGATTGGCCTTTCTCGATCCGGGTTCTTCATTGATTTCAGGTGCAGACCTCGAATCTCGTCCTCATTTGCGTTCGTTCGTGGTGCGCATCGGCTTTGGGCTCCGCAGATCAATTGTATGCTCAATTTTCTGGATTTGCTTTCGTTTACAATTATGCATGTTATTGGTTAGATTTCGAATTTCGAATTTCGAATTGAAAACATCTGGTTTCTATGTCTATATGTGTGATTTAGCGATCTAACCCCTAGGAAACGTGTGTTTGCGATTTCGAGTTTTCACGCTTTCTGTGAATTTTAAATGTTGTAGGTTGTAAAATTCAGACGAGAGAATTCAAGTTTACAAGTGTTTTATGCAATTCATGTATATTTCTATCACCTGGAGCAGTATCCTAATTTAAAATCCCAATAGATTTCATCTCCATTAGTTATACAAATCTTTTGACAACAGTTTTTATTGTTATGCTTACCTTTGCTTGTTGAATTGGGATACCTTTTAGCAGGATATTTGAATGGCTACAAGTGTAGCTTCAGGGAGCGGCCAGCTTCATTTTCAAGAGGCCTTTTTGAGGGGACATGGTGGCAAACTGGCTTATACTGTTCGTAATATAGCCGTTCCGCTGTGCATGCAGAAGGAGCTTTCTTGGTATGCAAATAGTCTTACAATATATGCTTTATATAGTAACAAGGATTTTACCCTGGTTTCTTGTTTGGTAGATGAAAAGTTTGAAAATTGGCGTTGTGATTCTGTTAGATGTGTTAAGACCCTTATGTTGGCTAATGGCTTGAAGTTTCACCCTTTTCCTTCATGAACAATATTATTTGCTTATGGTCAGCTTTTCTATATTGATGTCCGTATAGGAAACACCGAACGGTTCTTTCTTTCTGGAAATTTTGGTCAGTTAAGGACCTTAGGTTGGTTGACAAACAAAGGATGTCTTCTATCTTCTATTGCACATTGATGCAAACTTCATTCTGTTTCTGTTGTCTGCTCAGTCTAGTCATCTTTTTCACCTTTTTCACTGATTTAAATCTTACAGGGAGTGGCACTTCTTGTTTTTGGTTATCTCCTATGGTTGCTGAATTTGACTTTTGTGTGTCTTTTGAGAAAGAGGATCCAGTCACCGAGATATAATTTGAATGTTTTGTGACTTTCAATTGTGAAAAGCAAGAGACAATATAATATTGGGTCTTTTATGTTACATCTGCATCTGATAATATATATGATGCATACTTCAGGTGTCATGGGGTCTCTAAAGTCTTGCAGATTAACAAATCTAATTACTTCCAACCCCATATCAAGGGAGAGTGCAATCTACGCAGAACCGTGATCAGATCGTACCTGAGAGAGGGTCATAATAAATATTTTGATTTTGCTGTTATTGGAAGTGGAGTTGCTGGCCTTCGTTATGCTCTTGAAGTTGCAAAACTTGGAACTGTTGCAGTAATAACCAAGGCTGAACCACACGAGAGCAACACCAACTATGCACAGGGTGGTGTGAGTGCTGTGTTAAGCCCATCAGATTCAGTGGAGAGTCACATGCATGATACAATTGTTGCAGGCGCTTATCTATGTGATGAGGAGACTGTCCGAGTATGTTGTTAATGCCTTTTCCTTATCCATCCTTTCTACTTTGTTGGTTGTAAAAAAATGTTGAAAATTTTCTCCTTTCAGTAGCCAAGCCATGGGTTTTACATCAATATATCATGGTACACATATATATGGATCACATCATGTGACAGAAAAATATAATTGATGCTTTTTCGATTTAAGCTGTAGCAAATCAAGGACTATGTTAGTATCTTTTTTCACAATATTTATCATGCATACAGGTAGTGTGTACAGAAGGACCTGAGAGAATCAGAGAATTGATTGCAATGGGTGCTTCATTTGATCATGGGGAGGATGGGAATTTGCACCTGGCAAGGGAGGGAGGACATTCTCATCGTAGGATTGTACATGCTGCGGATATGACTGGTCGGGAGATAGAGAGGGCTCTCTTAGAAGCAGTGCGGAAAGATCCTAATATCTTTGTGTTTGAGCATCAGTTTGCTATAGATTTGCTGACTTCTCAGGTAACTTGGTTCGTGTGCTTGTCTGTGTGGTTAAATGTGTGCATGAATTTTCACACATACCATTGTTGGTTCCGATTGCTTTGATGGTAGCAGATATTCCAGAAGTGATGTATAAAGGGATGCGTCATACCATATTTAGCACTACTCGAGGTTCTGGTATCACTGTCTAACATATGTATTCTTGTTGGGTTGCAGGATGGTTCTGACACTGTTTGCCTTGGCGTTGATACTTTGAATACAGAAACACATGAGGTAAGTAAAGTAGTATGCCACTCGTAGGAACATGCTGCAGTAGGATTCTATACCGTTTTGTGATTTCTGTCTTTGATTTATAAACTTAGGTGGTGAGATTCATCTCGAAGGTAACCCTACTTGCATCAGGAGGAGCAGGACATATCTATCCCAATACTACCAATCCTCAGGTGAAACTGCATCTTCTTTTCCTTTCAAAATTCATGGATATAAATACCGCCTCGATGAAAATTAAGCTTTTCAGCTGCATTTGGGAACCTAAAACATAAAGGAACATTAAAGTAAATTTGCCTTACTCATCTTTATTGTAGACTTTTAAGTTATAGAACCAGGATATTTATGTTGACTGATATATCTTGACTTTGTATTTGTAGGTCGCAACTGGAGATGGAATTGCTATGGCTCACCGAGCTGATGCTGTAATTTCCAATATGGAGTAAGCGGTTCTAACTTTCTCCCCATTCATGAACGTACATTTCTTCTTTACTGTCTTATCATACAATCTTTAATAATTATCTGATCATATTAAAATACTACATAGTTAAGCTTGTAGTACTTTGTTCAGCACTTTGAAGCAGTTTTTGTCCTTGATCTCTTACATTCTTGAAGTAATACTTATTCGATTAATAAAGTAAAGATGGAGAATTTTAGTTCATCGAGAATTTGTTTTCCACATACAGCATTCCTCTGTTCTTTGCCCCGTATATAAGATTTCCTTACTGGCTAGACTAGTGATTATTTGCCAAAGTTCTGGTCGTCAACTTAAGATGGTGCATTGCAATACTACCAGGTTTGTGCAGTTCCACCCGACTGCTTTGGCTGATGAAGGACTTCCAGCTAAGCCGAAAGAGGCCCGACAAAATGCCTTTTTGATAACTGAAGCTGTGAGAGGAGATGGAGGCATCCTCTACAACATGGACATGGAGAGGTTCATGCCCATGTATGATGAGAGGGCAGAGCTTGCCCCAAGAGATGTCGTAGCAAGAAGCATAGATGATCAGCTCAAGAAGCGTAATGAGAAATATGTCCTTCTTGACATAAGTCACAAGCCCAGAGACAAAATTCTCTCCCACTTCCCCAACATAGCAGCAGAGTGTCTCAAGCACGGCTTAGACATAACCAGACAACCAATCCCCGTCGTTCCTGCAGCTCATTACATGTGTGGTGGAGTCCGTGCTGGGCTCCAAGGGGAAACCAATGTCAGAGGTCTCTACGTGGCTGGTGAAGTCGCCTGCACTGGCCTGCACGGAGCAAATCGCCTTGCTAGTAACTCATTGCTTGAGGCCCTTGTCTTTGCAAGAAGGGCAGTTCAACCTTCAATAGACCACATGAAGAGCTCACGAGTTGATCGTGGAACTTCATATTCTTGGGCCCGGCCTATAATGCCAAAATCACTCGGAAAGTCAGTGCTGAACAACATCTCCCTCAAGACGAGGGAAGTGAGGAGAGAGCTTCAGTCGATAATGTGGAAGTACGTGGGAATTGTCAGATCAACAACGAGGCTGCAGAAAGCTGAGATGAGGATTGGAGAGCTGGAACTGGAATGGGAGACTTACCTATTCCAGCATGGCTGGGAACCTACAATGGTGGGGCTGGAGGCATGTGAGATGAGGAACCTGTTTTGCTGTGCCAAACTCGTTTTAAGTAGCGCTCTAGCACGCCATGAAAGCCGTGGCCTTCACTACATGGTCGACTACCCCCAAGTCGAGGAAAGCTTGAGGCTGCCCACTATCATCTTCCCATCTTCACCAGTAAGCAGCTCATGGAGCTCAAGGCAACTTCACAGGTAAGTAACGAGATGTATTATTAGAAAGAACTCAAATTTGTCGATTTTTCCGCCTAAACTTTAGGTGGCCTGCATTTGTTACAGAAAAACATATTGCAAGATTGGATTATACGCAGCAAATTAAAATTATTGTGTAAACATGATACGGTCATTAATTCTTTTTATTTAAGTAGCTATTTTACTTTTGCCATTTTCCCCATTTGTTAGCATAATCAAATAATTTTTTATTTTTTGCGGACACTAGATCAAGTAAGTCCTGTCCAAACAAAAAAACTCCAAACTAAGTATTTAAGCAATTTCTTCGTCACAAATGAGGACAAGTAGGCAAATTTAGACATATTTTTTTTGTCATTTCCCACATTTTTTCAACCATTAGCATCAATGCAGATTTTTACATCAACACCACACAATTAGTGGGACAGCAACAAGCCAATTCCTCCTATTAATACTGATGATTAAGCAGCACCTCTTGTCCCTTACAAAATCCTAATCCAAAACAAGTCCCATGTCACACTCACAAGATGAAATGTCAACTTACAAATCCAAATCCAATTTCTAAAAAAAATAATCACATTCATATGAGAATTGATCCATCACAGAATGCAGTTGGATGTCTATTATCACCAGTGGTTGCACCAACAATAGGAAAATGAAATCCCATCTTTACTATAGTAAAACACATAGTTTACATAAACTGGAAAGTGACATACAAATCCATATTACTTCCCCCACCCCTGCAGATTTGGAGGAAGGATATGTACATAACACAGTGGACAGCAACATCTCGAAAGCCCCTCTACATTACACGGTGATACCGACCCTTTCTTAACAAAAAAACATGCACAACTCTCTCATTTCACACGTCGATCCTGTAACCAGAAGGAGTAGGAAATACAGCAACTATAACCCTTTTGTTATCAACATGTACATTAGGCAAAAAAGGAGACCAGAAATATTATCAGCAGAGAGATTAATCGCGTTTTTAGGAAACCTCAATGATGCTTCCATGAACAGCATCGTTCTTGACAAGCAAGGTCTCCAGTGATCTTGATGTTTTGGTCCTGGACTGTCCTGCTTCTTTCAATAGTATAGCCAGCCTCTCCTTCTCGTCTTCCACGTCTGGATTCGCTGTTCCAAGCCTCTCCTCTCTCAGCAAAACAATGTACTCCAAGATTTCAATTGCATCAGTAGTTCTGTATTCATATTTTAAGAGCAATTAGCAACAAATTTAGCACTATTTTTTAATCTATCATGATTCATGTATGGATATAAAAATATGCAAGAAAATGGATGAGTTATAGTTATTTAAGAGGTTTGATCACTATACCTGCTCATTGCATCATAAGTTCCTGCAAGATTACTGTAAACTCCTAGTGTATCCGCATGGAAGGGCCCGCATTCGGACTCGAGAATGTCACGAGCTTCTTCAAACAGATCAGCAGCCTCGTTGATCGAGAACAGCTGCACAGCGGAAAGCCCCATCTGGTTGAGAGCAATACCAAAGAGAGCGGACTTCTTTTCTCCAATGAGGCGAAATTTCATTGTAGCATTCTTCAGAGCATTGTATGACTCAACATAGCTTCCCAAGATGTAGTAGAGCACTCCCATTTGAGCTTCGATTCCTGCAACAACGCTCTGCTGGCCGGGCGCGTTCCCATAAGCTCTTATGGCCCTCTGCAGCAGCTGCAGCGCCTGCTGAGGCTCGTTCAAGGACTCATAGATCGCAGATATATCCACCAAACCACTCGCGACCTCCTCAGGCGGGCTCCCCACTGCTGGCTTGGCGTAAATCTTGAGAGCACTCTCGCAGTAGGATTTGCAATAACTGAATTTCCCAATCTTGTTGTGCAGATCAGCCAAACGAACAAAGACAGATGCCACGGATGGATGGCTATCGCCTTTGATTCCCTTGAATGTGCTGAGCGCCTTCTGGTACGCACAGATGGCCTCATCATAACGAAGCAGAGACAGATACGCATCTCCGATGCTGCAATCAATGGTTGCAACATCAGCATTCTGGCCATTGGCAGCCATTGCCATGCTTGCAATCACATAATGCTCGAGTGCACCCTCGTAATCGGCTTTGGAGTCACAAATGAGGCCAAGGAGCCGCCTATCCGCCGCCTCCTCAGGCGAGGCAATTGATCCGTTCACCTTATGAATTTCCAGCGCCAAACGGCACAACAGCTCCGCTTGATCAAACTGCATTGCTTGCACATGTGCCTCAGCCAGATACCTACACGTCTCACCAAACCTCGGATCGTTCTCCCCCAACACCTGCCGTTGGATCTCCAAACCTGCAGTGTATAGAAGAATCGAGTTCTCAATCTGCCCCAGCATCGCATAAGTATCCCCCAGCTGCATACACCCTGCAAACTTAGCAAGAGCATGGTTTTGGCCTAAATCCATCGCAGGAATCTCAATAGACTTCTCAAGAAGCGGGATGGCGTCGTCGTGCTTCCCCATCCTGCAGTACAAAGCGGACACAACGTGCAAACACATCACGTAGTCTAGATCAGCCGTCTTCTGACCATCCAAACAGGCCTCAAAGGACTTCTTAGCCCTCATAGCCGAGTCCAGCGCCTTCTTAGGATTCACCCCCGTTGCTATCATGTCCCTCGCCTGCTTCAGAAGATACGGACCAAGAAACCTCGCCTCGCCATCATTCTCCTCTGCCACAGTCTGCACTTTACCCCTCTCAACCCTTAAAGAAGAAGCCCTCCCAAATTTGTCAACACCCTTAACAGTAGGCTGCTTCCCATTCGGGGGCCTCCTGTTTTGAGTCTTGCTCCTCCGAATCACCTTCTTAGATTCCTCCGAGGGAAGCTCTGAGAGGCGCCTGACCTGCGACTGTGAAGTAGGCGAGCCACAGCTGAAACCAGCAGGATTGATGGCTACTACTCTCTTCCCCTCCCTCTCTCCATTACTCCAACTCCCTACCTCCCTCTTAACCTCCACCACACCATGCTCGCCTCCAGCAAGAAAATGCAGCTCAGAGTCGATGCGCGACTCCTCACCATACGAGAGGTAGCTGCGCCTGGATGGAGAGCGATCCGAGCTCTGCATCTCAAACACATTGTTGTAGAGCTCCTCGATGGTGTTATCCACTGCCCCATCAATGGCTAGGTTGAGAGAGTCGCTGTCGCGGCTCACTGAACTCGTGGGACGGCTGTGCTTGCTCAACGGGCTACGAGGCGATCTCTCCATGAAAATGTCCTTGCGAGGAACATAATGCTGCTCCTCCTCCTTGGCAAAGTTCTCCTTGTTTGATCCCTCCTCGTTCAACTTAGGCATCCTCACTCAATTCAAGAATCAACTGCTCCAACTTGGACTTTTCTTTTTTTTTTTGTTTCCTATAGATGGTTAGAATTCAAAAGAGGCAGTTAGTTTTGACAGAATTCATTATCAAATTACAGCAACACAGAGCACTAATAATGATAGGCAAAAACGCATTCCCAATTCAACAAATGCATTAAAAATGGAATGTAACAGCAAAATTTCTTATCTTCAATGCATTATGCAAACAGATATTTACTTCTTTCTCCCCTTCCTTTTCCCCTTTTGCTCCACAAAAACATGATTATCCATAAACCTAAGAATTATACATTAATCTAATCATGAAACTTTTTTTTTACAATCTCTATCCATTCCCTTAATCATACACAACAAAATTTGCATGATGCAGAAAAATCATAACAAAAAACGAAAAAACAGAATCAAACAACATGATCGTACCTTAATAATTACTCTTCGCAGAAGAGAAATCGATTGCGTTGGCAATGCGCGTGCGTTTTTGTTTCTGTTTTATGTCTCTGCCCTTGATTGCGTGTTGTTCATGTATAGAAACACATGCGTTGTGTATAATTATAAATGTATATATATAGATTGGTGGGCAGAGGAGATGAAGAGAAACGGAAAATGGTGGTTGGTTTGGAGACGAAGGGAGGGGCAGAATTGGATAATCGATAATCGGATTGATATTTAAATGATTGGAAATCTTGACAAATGTAGGCAGATAATTCCAAGTTGTGTGTGTGTTGGAGAAGTTGAAATGTTGTAAGGCTGAAGGGGACTTATCATCTTCCGCCAGCGCCACCGCACACCGCCGTTGGCAACCGCCGAAATTGCGTTTTTGTATTTTTTGGTTTTCTTTGTCTTTTTCTGTATATTTTAGAATTTATTTATTTATGACTTGTCTTTTCCTTTTGTTTATTAAAGTATTGTTAGTTATTTTTGTAAGCCTGCATGAGTTTAGTTATGCAAGATGCCCTTTTAGTATGGGAAAAGGGGACCAACATGATCATGCAATCTTATCATTTTAAAAAATCAGTAGTTCGCTGAAATTATGATATGCTTTTACAACAACCATTTTAAAAATATCAATAAAAAATGCATGTGTTCAATCCTAGAATTATTATTCATATTTTTATTATTTTTTTATTAATTTATAGTTGACCTCTATACTGATAATTATAGAATTGCACTTGTTTTTATAGTAATGTAATATATTGCTTGATTTATCTCTAGATGTTGTTTCATTATAGTTACCATTAAAAAGTATTAGAATTGAGTCACTCACCCCTTAAAAGGCCTCATAAGGGGGAGGATTATCCACACTTATATAGATGAGCTATGATCGTTACAAAGTCGATGTGTGACAAGAATTATGAATTTTAACAAAAAAGCATTCTCCGTATTGTATACTAGTACGTGAAACGTGATTTTGAAGGCCTTAATTTCCCAATCGAAAACCGATCATTGATTATTGTTATATGGAAAAACTCAACGAATCACTCTAATCTAGTTGTATTTATAGCTGGATTAAAACTGCCGATATATAATAAGCTATAGCATTAGTATTTTTTTTATTTGATACGGCCTCCGTCCCACAAGGCTATGAGTTTTTTAATTTTTAAAAAACTCATAAGACTCATTTTTCACTAATAAATACTATAATCAACATTTTTTTTCTCTTTCTTTTATTTTACCAATTATGCATTAAAATTTGTGTCAAATTAAAAATGCATACTCTTGTGTGACGGAGGGAGTATAACATTATTCTCTCCAACCCTTTTTATATGTAAAAAATGAAGTTTAATTGTTGCCTGTGACACAGGTTGGAGTTCGGAAAATGATAAAGAAATTCAAGATAATGATTGATGAAGATGAGTGTCCCACTCCTTATTAAACAAGCTGTAATTGACAGCTTCATGTAATTTGGGACCATTTTATTTATTTATAATGGAAAAAACAACTGAATAAACATTGAATGATTATTATTATTATCATTATTATTATCTTCCATTTGGTTAAATATTGTTGCTTAATTTTGCCTGTTTTTATACAGAAGAAAACCCATGCGTCGTTAGGGGATTGGGTCGATGCCCACCGGTTCCGGTTCCGGCGGTTAACCGCCGAACCGGAACCGTCGCAATTTTCCCGAACCGGAACCGTCGCAATTCGGGTCGCGGTCCGGTTCAGGTTCAAGATATTCCGAACCGGCGGTTCGGGACGGTTCGGAACCGGCGGAACCGCCGGTTCGGGCGTGTATATCAAGGCATCGGGGATGGGGCCGCCGACGGCAGCTTTTCAGCTGCAAAACCGACCGGTTTCGGCGGTTTTTTGGCGGTTAACCGTGAAAACCGGCGGTTTTGCCCGGAAACCGGCGATTCCGGCGGTTTTCCGCCAAAACCGCCGGTTTTCCGAATATTCAAATTTTTTTTTTCAAAATCGAATTCTTCTATAAGAGTTTCTCTCTTCAATCTCCCAATTCTCTCTCTTTGTCTCCAATTTCTCATTTGTGCTATTGTGCTTCCATTTAATTACGCAAGTGCTACTCTTATTACGCATTGTTATACACTTATACTTGTTCCCGTAGTTCTATAAGTTGTCTTTCTTTCTCAATTGCTAAAACAAAAAAATATATATTATTCCATATTTCTACATTTCTACATAGCAATATGTCATCATCCCGAGAACTACGTGGACTTTGATTCCTCAATAAAATTGTGGATACGTAGGCAACTCAACTTAAATTTGAAAAGTTTAACTTTGAAAGTTTAAGTTGAGCTCAAGCCCTTTTCAATTTTCCCCCCCATTTCATGTTTTTTTCAATGTAAATTATATTACATTGTTGTATGTTGTATACTTGTAGTTGTAGTCTTGTAGATGTATTATGTATATGTATTGTAAATTGTAATGTATCGTTGTCCGTTACAACTCAAACTCAATAAAATTGATATTATTTTCTCCTTATTCGCCGTATTTCTATTTGAATTATACATTGTCTTGTTCCAATTTGTTATATAAATCCAAATTTCAAATTCAAAAAAAAAACAAAAAAAAAAACGAACCGCGAAACCGCCGGTTCCGAACCGGAACCGCCTAAACTGCCGGAAAAACCGGCGGTTCCGAACCGGAACCGGAACCGCCGGTTTTCGAACCGGAACCGGAACCGTGAAATAGCCTCACGGTTCGGTTCCGGTTCCACCTTCGACAAAACCGGAACCGCCGGTTTTTGAACCGTGGGTAAGATAAACAATTATTTTTCCTACGAAAGTAGTAGTACTTATAAATAGTGATGTATTTATTCAATCTTTAATTACTAAAATTTTAGTAAACGTTGTGTTAAGAGTTTATATTGATAAACTGATATTTATTGTGATAAGGCTACCGTACCTTATTGTCTCCCTCCCGTCTCCATCTCCACCATTATTACCACAACTGCCACTTTTTTCATTATTAAAGTTAAAAATTAAAATTGGACATGTGAGAGTTTGGCAACAGCGTACTTAGGAGTACGGTATATTTCATAATAATATACTTGATCGATTGTTATACTCCCTTTGTCTTCTATATATGTCTCACTTTGATTCAACACGACTTAAAAAATTTAGAGATAGTGGATGGCTGTAGGTAGCGAAGGAAGAAAAATATGTTAATAGTGTAAGTGTATAAAATTTAAATATTTTCCTATGTTGGATCGGGCATGTGGGCATACCCGGCTACCTATAATTTTCCCCCATTTAATTTAATACTAACACGCACAAAGTCAATCACACTTTACACGATAGCCTCGTCGTAATCGATCGTCTTCGTGACAACATTAGGTCACCACGCCTTTGCCGTCTCAGTCCTAAATCGACAAAACTAATAGTAGTACATCGGTGAAAATGAAATCATTCCTCTATAAAAATGAAAAATATTAAATGTAGTGTAAATATTTTTTATTTAATGAAAAGACAAGTAGAATAAATCATAAAACAAATACTACTAGTATGTGTGTGTATCTTATAGAGAAGATAAGCGGTGTAGAATAAATATTATCGAATGTATATATAAAGAAGCAATTCCATAAAACAAACATTTTATATGAGTATATATATATATAAGATAAAATAATTAAAAAAATATTTATATGTAAATATATACTCCTACAAGTTAATTAATGAAAATTAGTTTTTGTGTCAAGCATATGATATCACAATTAAAAAAAAGGCTATGTACGATTTCAATTCTTAAACAATGAAAATTTGAAGTGAATTTAGGATTTTTGATTCGAATGATACTGGAGACATAAATTCCAATTTTTTAATCATACATTTTCACATTAGATTCACATATTCTTTACAGAAAATTCATGATTCATAGTAATTTTTATTTTAAAGTAGGTTCTTAGCCTAATCATTCTCTACATTTATATATTTATTCCCTAAAAAGTAAATGCAGCCCCTTATACAGAGGTATTCTTATTTCTTCAGCAAATTGGAGTGCTTGAATCGGATTTCCTAACTCATGAAAATGATAGTGCAAAATCCCTATCGACACGCATTGTTTTTCTAGGCACTTCATTTTCTTAATTAATTTATAAATTAATTGTATCTCAAGTGTCAAATCTCATCGCAGCTAAACTAAATTAAATTTTTCTGGTTAATATTTAATGTGATATATCAGGAGAAAAGACAAGCCCCGAAAGCAACAAAGTGGATAAGTGTTGCAACAATATTAATTAATCCATAGTTTAATTGATAGTATTAATTATAGTTACCAAACTCTAATTAGTATAGTATACTAATAGTAAATATTTAGATCATAACAACAGTATATTCTGATGGTGTAGCCCCTTGCTCGTTGGTTGGTTTCATTAGCTCATAAATTAATAAATTGATAATAATCATTTAAATTGTGAAATCTATGTAGTAGTGTTGGTGTATGAGATGCTATTTTAGGGTGTCTAATCTATAGTATTTTCTTGTCTTTGAGCAGGAATTGTGTTGTTTCTGATTTTACATTTTTTCTTCACAACTAATATTCCAACTTACTAATATTTATTCGTCATTATCAGGTATAGTTCCAATATGTCAATCAGGTTGGTGTTTATACCATAAAATATTAGTTAGTTGGAAACAAGAATTCAGAAAGCTAAGAACTATATCAAAATCAACATGTAATTTATCGAGGTGAATTAGTAATTTAGTCGAAAAATATTAGGTCCTGATTAGTTGCAACCATTGTTTTATAAATTTATGGGACTTTTTGGTGTCTAATTAACTGAAATTGATTAATACGTCTCGTTTTCACAAGAGCATCTTCTCCATTTACAAAAGTGGTAACTTTTAAATTATATCAGTTTGACTGTATTCGTGACGGATGCATATAAATACAAGTAGATATTATATGTAGTATATACTAGACCGTAAAAGACAAAGTAAAGAAAAAAGAAGAGTGGTCAAACTTTGACCATAATAATCTATGTCACAATCCATGACCAAATAATTAAGTCATTGTTGAGTTACTTCTCTTGGGATGTAAAGGAATTGAACGAAAGGAAAATTTCTTTGCGATCCATATCACAATTTCTTTAAACCTATTTCCAAGTATAGAAACCACTTCGTAAATAAGGGTAAATAATATCGAGTGTTAATGAAATCTATTAAGATATTTATATGTGAGTTATCTAACATAAAAAAGTTACCAACTGGAATATCTAATGAGTCTTTTTGTCAATTGGTTTGGTGTAATAGCACGGATGATTATGTTCCAATACTGACATATACGAAGGAGTTTGATATAAATTGTCTGAAATCGAAAATACTCTCAACCTCTACATTAGGTATAAGTTGCCCGAAATCGAAAATACCCTATACCCTATCCAACCCCATTTAGGGAAGAGGAAGTTTCAAGCCCTAAGAGCATCTGCAATGGCGGACTTTCGCACGGAATTCCCACGGACGTCCCGGAATTCCGTCGCGGACTTCCGCCATTAGGCGTACCGGGCGCGGATATGGAATTGGGTTGAGGACGTCTCAGGTCTGCGGAATTTAGCGGAATTCCACGCGGAATTATGTCCTGACGTCCGCCATTGCGTGGACTGTCACGGAATTCCGCACGGACGTCCTGTATTGTGAATTAAATGTTTTTTTTGACTCATCAATGGAGCACCACGATAGCGATTCTTCTCCCGCCTCGAGCGATTCACCGGCGCCGCATTTTTTTTAATGAAGTATGTTTTTTTTAAATAAAGTGGTTGCATTTTCTCCGTATTCGCCTCGAAATTTTAATCCCGTAAATTGTTTTCTTCTGGAAATTGTTTAATTTGTGAATTTGTGATTTTTTTTAATGTGGGAATTCCGTATGACGTGACAGAGCAGTGGAAAGTCCTTATGACGTGACAGAATATGTTTTTGAGAAGTACGCGGAGAATTCCGCCGGGACATCCGCAGCACTGCGGATGCCCTAATTAGCATATACTGAACATCCAGACACATGATGGCAAATAAAATAAATAGAAATCAAATTCCATGTCCCTAGAATTTATGACCCACTCGTGTGCATGCAATGCTTTTGACCGCGTAAGAATCTTATGCCCTTTTCTTTCTTTTCAAAAGGGAGAGTAAAATAGATTCGAAATGGAATGTTCACACCAAAAATTAACCATTCATTGGTTGTTGCTTTGTCGGCATATTATTAACAGCGATTTTCCTAACCTCGGTTTTCTGAAGCAAGACTAGGTTTCCTTGTGCCTACACGTGTTCACATACACACCCACTAATTCATTATAATTATAAACACACACATACATATATATGCGTATAATGTTTGAATTAATCGTAGCCTAATGTATGAGGCTATGAGTTGGGTCGATATTGAGTTATGCTCAAAATACACTCTAAGACTCATGAATCACATCATTAAAAAAATTGTTGTTGTGGGATTTAATACTAATTTGCTAATACTAGTAAGTTAGGCACTATTTAATTAAATCTATATAGTATTAAGTTTAAATTAATAATATGTACTTTCCAAATGGCATCTTAATTAATTTGGCCCTACTCCAGTCAAAAGAAAGATCCCGCGGTCAAACTCCTTATTCCGAATATTTCCTCCCTTTGCCAAATTAAAGAACTCCCATAAAAAAAACTGCAAAATCTGAAGATTAATTATACCTTTGTATGAGGTGGGTTGAGTACCTTATCTTCTGAGTTGTATTGCTTTTGCCGAAAGAAAAATAGATGGGGTAAAAATCCTCATCCAATCGAAGATATTGCTTTGAATTATCCTCTAAAATCTTCATTTCAACACATGATAGTCCATATATAACTCCATGCAATACGTAAATGGAAAAGCATATATGCCTTTAAAATATTATCATAAGCATATATGCCTTTAAAATATTATCATAAGATTTGACAGCATGTAACCGCCTTCTGCAACTTCCATTCTCACACAGAGAGATGCTTTCCGATATGGTAACTGCAGTAAATATTCTAGCAGCTAAAAAATGTGGGCCACAAAGAATTTGGATTGCCACGAATGTTTATTGCTAGCTGAAATGGCCTGTGAATTCTAGAGAAAATGACACTACTTCACTTGACCACCAAATAAGGTGAGGAATCTCTCTCACTCAAAAAAAAAAGAAAAAAGAAAAAAGGGCATCAAATATAAATAGGTCTTCAAGAATTGCATTTGTTCATAAGTGAAAACCACAGTAGAGTTCATCCATGGACAACAGGAACAAATGTGCAGGCTGCTACAGACAGTTCAACAAGATGGAGCATCTTGTCGAACACATGAGGATTTCATATCACTCGAATCACGAACCCCTCTGCGGAATCTGCCACAAGCATTGCCGCTCCTTTGAGTCTCTCAGAGAGCATCTCATAGGTATAATAAACACATTGTGTTTTCTTCAAATAAATAGAGATTTATATTATATAGTATATTTGATGGTTTTTGCGAAGCAGGACCTCTTCCTAAAGCCGAATGCGAGAGGATATTCAAGGATCGAGGATGCGACATCTGCTTAAACATCTTCAGCAGCCGGCACGCTCTTCTTCATCACAGAGACAAATGCCACTTCTCCCGTCGAAACAATGTAATAATTTTACTCATTCAAATATGAAAATATCCCCTTTTAGTTTCAAATTTAATTTATGTTAACTTTTTTTTTCTTGCTATTGGAAAATTAGGGTTATAGAATGGGGATTCAAGATGAGTTGAGGATGGATAACACACGGGGGAAAGTGGTGTCTTTGGCTTGCAAAATGGTGGGAGGAGGCAGTGATGGCTCACTAGACCTCTGTGCAAGAGTCTGCCTCATTGATGAGAATGAAAACATCCTTTTCCACACCTATGTCAAGCCAAACCTTCCTGTCACCAACTACAGGTACGACACGACCGGCATAAGGCCGGAGTATTTGAGGGACGCGACGCCAGTTAGACAAGTTGGGAGGAAGATTCAAGACTACCTATGCAATGGGGAGCCGATATGGCAGATCCGGTCTAGAACTGGAAAGGCTCGAATCCTCGTTGGCCATGGCCTTGATCATGATTTAAGATGCTTGGAGTTTGAATATCCCGAGTTTCTCATTAGGGATACTGCTAAATATCCGCCATTGATGAAGACGAGCAAGCTGAGCAACTCGTTGAAGTATCTGACAAAGGCATATCTCGGGTTGGTGGATCTGAATTTTATTAATTTTTTATCATGTTATATGTGTTTTGGTTGCTATATAGTAGTGGTTATGTGCAGATACGATATTCAGAATGGGGTGCAGGATCCGTACGAGGACTGTGTTGCAGCGATGAGGCTTTACAAGAGAATGAGAGCACAAGATCATAGGGTGGAGAGCTATCCATTGGCTTCTGATCAGCAGAACCGGAATAACTTTGCATCGTGGAGGCAAGCCGAGCTGGAGAGGATGAGCCCGGAGAGAATGTTGGACATGTCTAGATCTGATTACTATTGTTGGTGCTTGGACTCCAAATGAGGTGGAGATGATGAATTAAACAAGAAGTTTCTGTTGGAAGGAACAGATCACGAAGAATCAATGGGCTGATTTTCCTACAATCACAATTAATAGAAAGATTAGCATTTGATATTTACCATGTATATGGAATTAGGTTTAGGGTAATGAAACTTACCTTAATTGTATTATGCTTGTAAAGCCTATAAAAGGGCGTGTATAGCTGCTCCTTATTAAAATAAGATCGAATGAAATTCTTCCCCAAAACCTTGTCTTAAACCTATTTTATCATGGCTTCAGAGCAGTGTTAGAACTAGGGCTCAGATTGTTACTTCATCATTGCCCATACCAATCCTGGCCAAATCAACAAAATCAGTGAGCAACCAATTCAAATCATACCAAAAACATGTCAGACGACAACACAAAACCAGCAACAGAGACAGAGTCATCAAGCAACAAGATACGAACGAGTAAGAACGTGACAGTAGCGTTCAAACTCAATGGGGGAAATTACCCTTTATGGTCGCGGCTGATGAAAGTCGCGATTGGGAGCAGGGGAGGCTACTCCCATATAACCGGAAAGCCAACTCCACCATTGCCAGGGAGCAATGAGTACGACGATTGGGAGGAGACGAACTTGATCGTTTTCTCCTGGATTGTGGATGACATCGAGAACGATATTATTGGTGACTTCGCTCATCACCAATCGGCCAAGGCGATTTGGGACAGCCTAGCCACCACTTACGAGAGTGAGGCCGACCTCTACCTTGTTTACGACCTGGAAGATAAGGCAAATACAATCAAACAGGGGAATATGGATTTAGAGACATATTACCGCAAAATCCACGGAATGTGGATCAATATTGATCGGTGCCAAAAGCAACCGGTCGATTGCTGTGAGAAAGGCGTGAACCAGTTTAGAGTCTACACCAACACCAAGAGGTTACTCAGATTTCTCGCGGGACTAAACGATGAACACGAGGGAGTCCGGCGAGACATCCTCAAAGAAGTATCGCCCCCTCCTCTAGAAACTGCCTATGGGTGGGTTAAAAAGGAGGCGGCCCGACGACGGCTAGGGCCACCGGAATCCCCAAACCAGGTCACCCACGGTCACGGAGGAGGAGATGCGCAGGGGATCGGACATGGACTGGCGACTCAAGGACATCGACCAGGTGGTCACCGAAATGGACCCCCGAGGCAAACCACCACCGCTCACCGCCCGGGGAACAAACCGGTGGACAAATCAAGATTGTGGTGTTCCCACTGTGGAATGCAAAAACACACCCGTGAAACGTGCTTCCAATTGCACGGATATCCCGAGTGGTGGGAAGAGAGACAAACGGCTAAAGCAAGAATGGTGGTCGGAATATCCGCCGGTGAAGAAATGGTTAAACCGGCTGGAAATCGCGACATAGTCGGACGGGGGAAACAAAGGGATGAACCAGAAGCTCCCAGCGGAGGTGGGAGCGGTGGAGGAGTAATCGGCGCCTGCAATTTCGCCGGCAAATCAAGGAGCAGGCAAGGGGAAGACGGCGCAGCTTTCGGAGGTAACGGGTTAGGGGTTGAGAACCCTAACCCATATTTCATGCTTATACCCCAAAAACACCACAATTCACATAAACCTCCCCTAGACTGTTCTAAATTACGCCCAGTACCCCATGTCTTGCATGCAAGCCCTCAAACATATTTTAAATTGCAAAATGGACCCCAGAAATATGATATGTTACATCATTGCCCCCAGATTATAGATTATTGTGAAAAACCCCCTGATTGTTCAAAAACTGTGCAAATTAGTCCTATCCCATTGAAAAATCGATTTGAGCCTTTGGACCATATTTCCGCTGCATACACAGTAAAACGAGATAATGGGGATGAGAAAAAGGGATGTATATTTGATTGTGGAGCAACCGACACCATGACACCAAATAAGAGTGATTTTGTTAGTTTCAGTAATATCACTAAAACATACATACAGACTGCTAGTGGTGAATTGATTACCGTAGCTGGGGCAGGCACGATTGAAATATCCCCGACTTTGAGATTATCAAATTGTCTCTATGTTCCTACTTTGTCTCAGAGATTGATGTCCATTAGCCATGTAACTAAAGAATTGAACTGTACATTGCTGATGCACCCCGACTTCTGTATTTTGCAGGATATTCGGACGAGGAAGATACTTGGGCGTGGCACTGAGAGCCAAGGACTCTACTACGTGGATGAGATAGCTCAACAAGGCAGTGCGATGCTGGCTCACGGGTCCACGAAAAGAGAGATTTGGCTTTGGCACCAACGACTGGGACACCCTTCCCCTGGTTATTTTAGTTTACTTTTCCCTAAACTCTCTATTCCAAAAGATTTTAATTGTGAGACTTGTGTTTTGGCCAAGAGCCACAGACAATCGTTTAAACCTTCAAATACTCGTATGAATTCTGTTTTTTCCCTTGTTCATGCTGATGTGTGGGGTCCTGCACCTATTGTTGGGGGGAATGGTTTGCGATATTTTGTGATTTTTGTAGATGATTGCACTAGGATGACATGGATATATTTCCTAAAACACAAGTCTGACGTAGTCGATAAATTCATTCTGTTTTTTAACCTTATCCAAACCCAATTCCAAACCACGATAAAAACTCCTCGATCCGATAATGGGAGAGAATTTGTGAACCAAAAAATGACAGATTTCTTCACTGAAAAAGGCCTTATCCACCAAACCTCATGCCCCTATACTCCAGAACAAAATGGGGTAGCAGAAAGGAAAAACAGAACCATTCTCGAGATAACCCGAGCCTTGATGTTTGAATCTAAAGTCCCCACACACTTCTGGCCCGAAGCAATTGCCACTTCTATCTTCCTCATAAATCGACTTCCCACGAAAATCCTAAACAAAAAAACCCCTCTTGACATACTCTCCAAACTCACCAAAATACCTCCACACCTTAGCCTTCAACCAAAAGTTTTTGGGTATACCGTTTATGTCCATATTCCCAAACATGAGAGAACAAAATTGTCACCATGTGCTACCAAATGCATTTTTGTGGGCTACGGGGTTAACCAAAAGGGATATAGATGCTATGATCCCACTACAAAACGAGTGGTCACCACAATGAATTGCAACTTCTTGGAAACCGAGTTTTATTACCAAAACCACCTTAGTAGTCAGGGGGAGAGTGAGTCATACAACACAGTAGACTACCTAAGTTGGTTTGTGCCCGAGTCAAATTACTCCAACGAGGATCCAATAGAACCAGTTAGCACTGCCGCCGAGCAGGTCTCGATCACTACAGAGTCCTCTCAACCGCGTTCCAATATCTTGCCTCAACCGATATCCGAGGCATCCGAGGTAATTTCTGATCCACCTCAAGAGAATAGCACTACTGATCATGTTGTTACAGAAACTGTTGATGAAAGCACTACTCTCGATGAGAGTACAGGTCGATACATCCTCCCACCACGAAGCAATCGTGGAATTCCACCAAAGAGATTCTCACCCGAAAGAACGGGCAGAAGAAGCCAGTATGTTGTGGCTTATTTTGTGAAAGGGAACCTGGCCAAGATGGCTAGAGCATTTGAAGCAGCACTCTATGAGGAAGAGGAGATCCCCTATACAGCCGAGGAAGCATGGAAAGTTAAACATTGGAGAGATGCCATGTTTGTAGAGATGGATGCTTTGTTAAAGAACAAGACTTGGGAAGTTAGCAAGTTACCAAAAGGGGCTACTACAGTAGGATGTAGATGGGTATTTACAATCAAAAGAAGACCCGACGGATCCATTGACCGATATAAGGCAAGACTCGTAGCAAAAGGGTACACACAAACCTATGGTGTCGACTATGCAGAGACTTTCTCACCAGTTGCGAAGATCAATACAGTGAGGGTGTTGTTTTCGATAGCGGCTAACCGGGACTGGCCGTTACACCAGTTCGATGTGACGAATGCATTTCTGCATGGAGAATTAACCAAACCAGTTTATATGGTTCCCCCACCTGGATTTACGGGAGACTTTCAAAACGGGGACGTTTGCAAGCTCAAGAAGACATTGTATGGTCTCAAACAGTCTCCGAGAGCGTGGTTCGGGAGGTTCACTGAAGTAATGAAGAAATATGAGTACTGCCAAAGCAACTCAGATCACACATTGTTCCTTAAGAAGAAGAATGGTAAGATTACATGCCTTATTATTTATGTTGATGATATGATTATCACGGGTGATGATGAAGAAGAGATAGGCCAGCTAAGGAAGAACCTGTCCAAGGAATTTGAGATGAAAGATCTTGGTCACCTAAAGTGTTTTTTGGGGATAGAAGTACTTAGATCAAAGCAAGGGATCTTTATCAACCAGAGGAAATATGTGCTTGATATCTTGGCAGAAACCGGAATGATCGATTGCAAACCAGTGGACACTCCAATAGTCCAGAATCATGGACTACAGATCCGTGAAGGTGCTAAACTCGCTGATCGAGGGAGGTATCAGCGGTTGGTTGGGAAACTTATATATTTATCCCACACCAGACCAGACCTTGCGTATGCCGTTGGAGTAGTTAGCCAGTTCATGCATGCTCCACAAGAAGAACATTGGGAAGCAGTGTTGAGAATAATACGATACTTGAAGGGCACCCCGGGCCATGGAGTGCTGTTCAAGAAGCATGGGCATTTGGAAATACATGGTTATACTGATGCAGATTGGGCAGGAAATCCGAATGACAGAAAGTCGACAGCAGGATACTTCACCTTTGTAGGGGGTAACTTGGTGACGTGGAGAAGTAAAAAGCAAAAGGTAGTGGCATTATCAAGTGCCGAGGCAGAATTCCGAGGAATCAAGAGTGGATTGACAGAAGTACTATGGCTCAGAAGATTGATGACAGAGCTCGAACTCAAATCCACGCAACCATGTCGACTGTTGTGTGATAACAAGGCTGCCATTAGTATCTCGGAAAATCCAGTTCAACATGACCGAACTAAACATGTGGAGGTAGACCGACACTTCATAAAGGATACAATTGATGCAAAGATAGTGGAATTGCCTTATGTCAAGTCAGAGGATCAATTGGCAGACATCTTGACAAAGGCAGTAAATTCGAACTCTTTTCGAGGTGTATTGGACAAGTTAAGTATTGGTGATCCCATCACTTAACTTGAGGGGGGGTGTTGGAAGGAAAAGATCACGAAGAATCAATGGGCTGATTTTCCTACAATCACAATTAATAGAAAGATTAGCATTTGATATTTACCATGTATATGGAATTAGGTTTAGGGTAATGAAACTTACCTTAATTGTATTATGCTTGTAAAGCCTATAAAAGGGAGTGTATAGCTGCTCCTTATTAAAATAAGATCGAATGAAATTCTTCCCCAAAACCTTGTCTTAAACCTATTTTATCAGTTTCAACTATTTATTTCCTTCTTTTATGCCACTAGATTTATGTGTATTATCAGCTGAAGCAGTAGTATATAATGCCATTACTATGTGCACTTCATTGTTGCTATTTCAAAGGTAGTAATTAAAAAGTAATTTTGCTACAAATTTGAGAAATATGTTGTGTTGTGAAGCTTATACCACCTGAGCTGAATAATAATATTACTCCGTATTTTGGCTTTTCAGTGTCTTTCAAGATATTTAGGTAAAAAAATGTAGTTATTAGTATATAACTAGTTTCAACCCACGTGCGATGCACGACGAAATATTTTTTTATCATACGATTTTAAATTGTTAATTGATTAACACAAGATCAAGTTTTGATTCCGAAAACAAATTGATAATATTGCAAGTTTTTAAATTGGACGATAGCTTTTCAAACCTCAAAACGGTTTTAAAATTGTATTTTGAAGTATAAAAACACCGACGCAGAATAATATTGTCACAAAATTGTGTGTAATCTTTTTTGTATTCTATATCCATTTAAATTAGTACTATACTTTATCATAGTCGAGCTTCATTACATTGCAATATAGTGACCCTAATACGCTAAAAACCCAAACCTTGAAACCTAAATCATAAACCCTTAACGTTAAAATATAATCATCATGACAAACAAAACACATTTTTTTAAATTAAATTTGACCGCTTGATTTTTTCGCACGCTTTGTTAGATTAGATAATTTAGTATGGAAACATATGCATGATTATAATGTAATGTTAGTAATGGATCATAGTATCGAAACATTTCCAATCATAAATCAAACACAACAATATTCAAGAAAATATATAAAAGAAAATTAAACACCACATAATATTAAATTAATTGAAACCATCATTTTCCAACAATACTACTAAATAGATTGATTTTTCTTAGAGTGTATCATGTACGTAACTTGTTTTATATAAATAAAACCTTTTCATTTTTCTAATTATTACACAAATGCATAAAAACCTTTTCATTTCTCTAGTTACTACATAAATAATGGCGCGAGTTGTGGAAGGAGATCATGTGAACCTTTTCATTTCTCTAATTACTACACAGATAAATAAAAAATGTGAGAAAGTTTTTATTCTTAAATGTCTAGATTGTAGTATTTAAATTATATATTTAAGCTTAAATGATAATTCCATAAATACTAAGATGATGTAGTGTAAATTAATTAATATAATCAGTTGATCTAAATTATAATATTTAAATTTAAAATGCCATTTCCTAAATACCCCACAATCTCCTTATACTCCACATTGGCATTTTTGTTGGCATACGTTTTATTACTGTTAATTAGTTTTGGATCAACAAATTATTTGCTTAATTACACTCATGCTATGCACGATCCATTCTATTTATATCAAAGTACGAAATATTTTATTTGAAATATGAAATAATATTATTAAACTGGTCTACAATTAAAAATATAGTTAATCATAAGAGAATCAATCACAATTTATAATTAATATATATATTGATATACCCAATATTTGATAAAATTTTATAAGTAATACACCTAAGGTCCTAAACCTACCTTTACAAAAATAGGAAAACTTCGTGATTTATTTATTTTTATAACGATCAGAGGAAGTGGAAGTGAAATTATTTTTGAAAATAATAAGAGTGTCTTTATAGATGTTTTTTTATAAATTAGGAGAGTGAAAAATATTTTCTTTTTGTATAAAAAGGAGTTTTTTCTAAGAAATAACGATAAATGTCATTATATTAATAAAAAACATTAATGTCATTATAAACCTAATTTAAATTTTAATAATAAAACTTTAAACAAATAATGGATAAACATTTTATGAAATAAATATTTCACAAATTATATATAATACATTATACTAAATACAAAACTATAGTTACGTTTACGCATATTTATAAAATTTTGTTTTCAAAAAAGAAAATATCCCTATAATCTATACTTAAACGACGCCTCTAACGTTACATAAATTTCCAAGAAGGAATCTATTCATATAATCAGCCAATAATTACATAAATATACACGTTTATAATTGTAATTCACGTATGTGCATATTTGAACATTTGAAGAGTTTATTAGCCGATATACACCTAAAAAAACCCTATCAAAATAGTTGTCATTCTCATCTTCTTCACCAAATATTTATGTATCTTCTTCTGTGCGGACGACAAACACCTTCCTACGCAAGCTTTGCTCGTTGGCCAGTTCAACCAGTGACATCTCTCCCTTTTTCTATTCAACAAACAAAGAAGCAATAGTGTAAATGAAAATTTCAAAATTTGAAAAGAAAAAACATATTTGCAAATTTGCGATTGCTATAGTTCAACACAATAAATCGTAGATATTGTACAAAATAGCCAAAAAAAAAAGAAAATCGGATACATTTTATATAATGGTTGGAGCTAGTTCAATCCCAACAATGAGTTGCACTATTGTTGAAGTTGCCATTAGCAAGAATGAATTTCCATCAATTCTTCGAGCTTCTTCGCTTGGTGGAACTCTATTGTTTTCGTGTTTTTATTTTCGCAAAACATCTTTGTACAAGCAAAATTTATAGAAAACGGGTAGCTCTTCATATTCCTAGTGACTTTAAAGCCAATAATATTTGTTATAAAGTAAATTAATAACAACTAAATTATAAATTTTTTGTCCATTCAAATTGTAATCCATTAATAAAAATAATTTGAATCAATAGATTTTTTTTATCAAAGTTGTCGTTTATAACTGTCACGTTATAAATTGATTGCAGACCATTAATTCATAGAAATGATTCAAACAAATTAATTGGGGGTGGTGGTAAATTGCACTAATTCTTTAATCCCAAATAATGGTAATGGTAATAAATAATGGTAATGATAATAGTAATGGTAATTAATATTGTAATGGTAACAAATATACGTGATAATGAATTAGAACGTATGTGGCAGTTACAATTCCATGGATGAATATAAGAAAAACTTCCCCCACATTATTTAACCTAAATTTATTTTAAAAAATGTAAGCTCTCTCTAATTACTACACAAATAAAAAAAATGTGAAAAAGTTTTTATTCTTAAATGTCTAGATTGTAGTATTTAAATTATATATCTAAGCTTAAATGATAATTCTATAAATACTAAGATGATGTAGTGTAAATTAATTAATATAATCATAACCGTCATGTCTCTTGAAAATCTTAATGTTATCTATAACTTTTCCACTTCCACTCAAAATTTTAATTCCCAAAATGCCCCCAAAACTCAACTTTTATATATGTATAGATGTCTATTGAATATTAATTCATATCACCGAAATTAAATGCATAGTATGTTAACAATGTGTCCATAATTTCCTAGGTTTCATTTCTCTTCAAAATTGGTCCCAATAGCTCTGTATAGAAAAAAAAACATGATATATATACCTTGTGCAAAGTTAAATGATTAATAGCCTCGTGTTATTTTTTCAAATAATATAGCGTAGTGGTTGAATGCTACAATTACATGGAGTATAATTTGTTAGCAACGTACATTAAACTCACGAATATTGTTGTAATTGTAATGTATTATGATATAAATCACATAATACTAGCCTATAGATATTAATTGAAAAGGCAAATTGATGTGGAAAATAAAATTATATCATGAAAAAGTTGTTTATTGAAGAATAATTAGGCTAATCAGACATGTCCGGTTAAAAATAAAGTTAGACTAATCCTAATGATTATATTTTAGGTCATAAATAATTGATGTACTATACTAAACTCTGATTAATTTCCAGTACAAAAGTGAATTAGAGAATATAATTTGCAACAAATAATACTATGCCCTAATGACTTTAAAAGTTGTAGATATGAGCAAGGTCGATAGCTTAAAAAGAATAGACTATAATAATGTTTTTTAAAAGTGACTATACTAAATTTAAAAATGAAGAAAAGTTAAATTTTGCAATAACTATATATAGGTTTATAGTATTAATGTTTCGTGGAAATAAATTTGCTATGTTAAGTTTTTAATTTTAGTTTACATTAAGATTTTTATAGGGGAACTTACATTGAGGATTTAACTTTTAAGATTATGGCGTAGAATTCAATGAACTATAATTGGATAGTTTGGATGTTCTCTTTCTATATACATATATATATGTCTTTACCTTAAAATTTATTTCTAATTACGAAAGGGAATTTCTAACTATCGTATGGATTTTTCGAAAAAAAAATTATAATTTAAAATGTGTGGTTACGTGGCATGTCTTAAAAATCACATCTTTTAATTAAGAAATTGAAATACACAAAAAAAATCAAAATTATACTACTAAAACACAGCCGTAGCCAAAAAATAAAACGAACTTCATCTCAGAAAAATGGTAAAGACAACCATAATCTAACATTATTTTCATCTCATCACTTGCATTATTTATGTCATCTTTTAAACACTCACACTCACACTCACTTCACTTCACTTCACTTCACTTCACTTCACTTCACTTCACTTCACTTCACTATTCATGAAACCCATATTTTTGTTTTCAATCTCACATTTGGATATTGTATATTGCTAAATAAAATTGGTAGCGTAAGCGAATGCTTTTGCCCAAAAAATAACAACAATCAAAATAAACCTTTGGCCCAACCAACTGTTATTGAAAGTCCATAATTTAAACCTCCCATCAACAACGTATCTTATGATTCTTTAGCTATAAGCCACAACATAATGAATGTTTATATACACCATTTTGTTCTTAAAGATGCAGACAGCCGCTACAATAGATACACACAGAGTATATCTCGACCTAGATAGCGTAAAGGAACTCGAGGCGAGGGCAGCGGTGCACACGACCTAGTTTGAGGGAGGAAGTCGAAACTATGCGGTTTTGGAAGTGCAGAGAACATAGCCAGATATGAGAGAACTCATTGCGAGGGCGACAAAGGCGAGGAAAGACATGGATACAGAAGCAGTTGCTAAATCTGGAAACTGGTCCTTCCCCCAGTTCAGTTGCCAGTCGTCGATCCGGATAGTGGCCGACGAGGAAGCTGATATGAGAAGATAAGCGATCATCTGCCATCAACAAACATAACCATAACCATGATCATTATCATCGGAATATTTTTCAATAAGCAAACCAAAAACAAGAGGGGAAAAAGCATACGAGCAAGTTCTTGATTTGTAAAATAACTCAACTAAGAGCAGAAGCTGCTAAATAAAGGGAAAGTTAAATCAATCATAAATGCGATATCGTTGCATCTTCTACATATGATTACCGTTTGATGGGCTGGGATTCAGATCCAAACTCCAGTAAAATATCAAAAAAATGATATGCGTTTTGATCTGGATATTGATACCATCGGACAGTCTCACACAAGTTTTTAAGTTTCTTAATTGGGTTCTCTGGCAATAAGTTTTTCGTCGCACAGCTTAACATGGTATATATACAGCATGATCAACTATTATTAACAGCATATACATGAAACGCAACGTAGAAGCATGTAGTTAAAGCGACTAAAGAAAGATGAGAATAGTGGTGAATGGAATCTATTTTTTCATCTTTACCATTCTGCTTTATTCAAGCTATGAGATTCCTCCTTTACTCATAAAAATGAAGAAAATGCACACACACTCCTTAAAGCACTAGAGACAATAATTCTTTGACATGTAAAGTGAGGTGGTGACTGATGACTGGGAGGAAGAAGGAACATAATGCAAGCCAAAAAAGTGGCTCAACAAACAGATAAACTCTTAGTGATTCCCTTTCGTCAACTCATGGCATCCGATTATTCTAGGGAGCAAGACGACAACAAGGCCCACGACACCAAATAAATCACTCTATGTTATACCCGAACAAAATTAGAGAGCAAGTAGATATAAGATAGAAGTACTAATCAAAACCCTTCATTATCACTAATCATCATACAGAAAGGGAAACATGATTCTTGTGTGAAATTCTCTCTCAGCATCACCATCACGACTACACACTTTCCATGCTTCTTTTCTTGGTCTATGCAACAATACCACACAAAGAAAAGTAATATCTGATCATGCAAGTCATTACTGATTACCATAAAGAAGCATATAAGAAATTAACCACAAAAGGGACATTTCTCTTGCAAATGTTCATATAACGAAATATATGATTGCTCAAGTCACACATAATAGGCAGAAAAAAATTGCCTGATCAGCTGCAAAGTTGAGGTAGTGCCGGAGTCTTGGTTGTTGATGCACCATATACTTTCCGGTCGCCAGATTATACGACATATCCAACGCCTGAGCTCCAGAATACACAAATCCAATCACATTCACAGACATACAGTACCTGCCAAATCCCTAATTCAGATCCAAAACCACATCCTCCAAAGAATACAAATTTCAAACAGCCTCATATATGCTACACTGATGAACTACATCAAACACGATTGTGATAGATCTTCACACAAACAAATACATTCACGGTTGTTTGGATAGTGTAGTTGGCTAGTCTTAGCATTCAAAAAGCCAACCAAAGGTTACTGGCATTTGAAAACACATCTCCATTGTCCATTCAAATTTCAATTGACCACTGATCTAAGTATTCCATAAGGGAAAAACAAACTCCACCACTTGAAATGTAATCTCTCAAGTCTCAACCGTTACCGAAACTTTTCCATGTTGTATTTGCATGAATGTGAATTATTAATGTCTTTTTCCAACTTCCACAAAAAGAGTATATAAACGAGCTGAAACAGAGCTTAAGTGAATTTCAAAATTTCAGTCAAGAAATCACAATCAAATTAGTAGAATAAGTTACATACGTAGTAGTAGTAGTATTTTATTCTTTGCCTAAAATTGAACCAGTTATCACTCCTAAAAAGAGAGTTAAATAATTCGTGTTTAATGTATACTAGTAATATTTATGCAGAAAACACAAACTCGGGTTATAAAATACATTTAATTGCAAATAAACATTTCGATAAAAAAAATTCAAATTAATTGGTTACCTGAATTCTTTGTAACGATCAAATGAATCGAGAGCCCATCCCTGATTTCTATCAGCTGCCATTACTGCAAATGAAACCAAGCAAAACAACAAACCAAAAACCCTAAACCCCAACGCAGCTTTCCTCACCATCTTCTCTCTCTTACCTCTCCTCAATATAGACAGCGACGGACTAACCCTCCTCTGCCTAATTCCACTTCCGCCGCCGCCGGTCAATTCAGGGCCCGGATCCGTCTTCGGCGCCACCACATTCGGCTCCTCCATCACCGCCCTATTCATCACCGCCGCCATAGGCTCCTCCACCACAACCATATCCTCCATCGGCCCCTTGTACACATCCTTCCTCACCACCACAGCCGCCGGCCGAGTCTGCTCACTCCCGCGGCCGTGATCGAAGGTGATGTACTCGGATTCGAGCGAGGAACGATCCATCGGCCGATTCCTCTCGTGATCCGGCGAAGAGCCGCGGCTGTTCCTGATCGTGATGTGCGCGGAGTCCGCCGAGGACCGCGCCGGCGAATTTTGCTCCGGCGGGGAGAGCGAGATGTGCTCATCGCTGTTGTGCTTGGAGTGAAGCGGCGACGAGTAGGATTCCGCCGGAGAAGATAGGGAGATGTGGTCTCCGCTGTTGTTGCGTCTGGATTGGGGCGGAGAGGGGGCGGGGCTCGCAGATTTCGGCGGCGGAGGTGGAGCAGCTTCAATTTCAGGTGGCGGTGGGTGATAATTTTTATTTTCCATCAAAAGGGAATTTCGAATAATTTGTTTTCCGGAATTCTCGCTTCTGTTGATTTTAATAATAGAAAAAATGAAATTGGTTTTGGAAGAAATGCAGCTGATATTTTTCAATCCCTTATTTCCACTTTTTATTTAATCTTCATTTTTAATTTTTGAATTTTATTTTTTAGTCGTACTAGATTATCCAATTTGGAGGCTTGTTTTCGGACGGTTAGCAAAAGTCGATTCCAGTCAAATACTTATACTAGTATTTCTATAGAAATCATTTAACAAAAGTTGACGGTAATGAAAAGTATGCGGGGACGCCTAATCTAACGGAGTTGCAATTTTACATGGATGAGGTGTCCGAAAATAAATTAATTTATAATTCTAATAGTTCAACAACTGCTCCCTCAGTCCGGCGATAAGAAATCTTCTTTTGTCATATTTCAGTTCGTCCCACGATAAAAGTCTTATTTCATTTTTATCATAAATAATATATAGGCATCATATTCTACTAAATTATTCTACTCACATTTTATTATAAAACTAATATATATATATATATATAAATGAGACTCATATTTCACTTACTTATTCAACCCATTTTTTACATTTCTTAAAACGCATGACATATCTAAATAGGGCGGACTCCTACTGCGCACGGAGGAGTATTATACAACCAAGTATTAAGAGATATTCAATTTTCAATATTATATCTCATGACTAAATATGCATGTATTCAGTTCATAATATTAAATTTTGTAATTTAATTATAAATATATAATTATATGATAATTAGTTATAATCAATTCTTTCAATTAAAATAATCTCACAGTTCATCCTAGGTGGATTATTCAAAGATAATTAATTATGATATTGAATGACACCTAGGTATACTTTATATTTTGTCATGCCGTTCTTCCAAGTTTCAATAGTATCAAGTTGTACAATTCTATCATATTTCATAATTTATCAAATTTGTATAATGGTAGTATCAATTTTCTATTTAAGGGATATAATAATTTTAGTTCTCTCTACCAATATTTATTATATATTTTTTTTAGTTGTCAATATAAATTTTTCAAAAAAAACAAGCAATGTTGATAAATAAAAATATCATAAAAATGAATAAATGCAAGATGTATAACAAAATATACTCATTGGGTTGAATAACGTTGAAATTTCATAAATGTTCAGGTTGTAGATGGAACTAGGGTATCGAGAGCCGTTGATGGCCCTCATAGTGCGACGACCTCATGAACATATCATGTCATTTTCTTATTGTCAGATTTTAATTATTTAATATATGTTCAGGTCGTTATCATGTTACTATATAATTTAGCACGACACGACACGATTAATGATAGTAATAATTTGACAAAAGCTTTTCATTTTTGGATGAGACAATTTTTTATGGACCAACCGAAATCAAAAGATGAAGCTATATTTTTTTGGACGAGAAGTATTACACAATTAAAACATGTTATAATATGATTAAAACTTTATCACGATTTAAATTTATATAGGTAAAATCAAATTATAATATTTTTTAATATCAATAAACATAATACAAATAGTAATTTTATTCTTTAAGGGCGCGTTTGATTGCCCGGATATGGCGATATGAGATAGGTGAATCATATCGGATGCCGTAAGATATTGCTGATAGTTCATGAGATAGTTCTCCGAAATATGGCGTTTGGTTGCCCTGATATAATCTATCAGATAGCTTACACTGTCTTTGTTTTGCTATATGGAAAGTGCTGATTCGGAGTTCGATTGTCATATTTGCCCTCAAAATAATTTCATACTTCCATGTCTGTCCTCAAAGCCCTAATTCATCCATACCAAAATTTATAATCTGCCGCCTAAATCACGCTTCTAGCGCCATTACATTCCCTATCAATCCAGCAGCGGTAGCTCGACGAACTCCATCCACTGAAGCCAGCGTCGCCGCCGGGTATGTATCTATCTCCAACACCACTGTGACAAGCCATGTTTTTCTATTCTTGCTTCGCGTTTGTGGATAGATTGATTTTTTGATTGTGGAATTATTTGGTGATGGATTGTGCGAAAATCTCACATACCTCAGACGAGAAACTCAGAATCATAATTGGCTAGGTTTAAAGATCTGCACAATTAAAATGCCGTTATTGAGGTTTATTGCTCTGTGTTTTGCGCCATATAAATATTCCGTTTGCGAAACTCAGAATCATGTACTATATTGCTTTGTTGCTGTATGTTTTGTCTGGATTGATAGGGTAGCTAATGAATTTGCAATGCCGTGTAGTGTACAGCTTGATTGATATGGCCTCACAACACACCGAAGGTAGCGAAGACGATGGAAGCCCAGAGGGTAATAGGCTGTTAGGTTTATGTTGTTGCTATTCTAATGGAAATCAGAAATATATTCGGCATGCCGTTAAATTGGGTGTTTTGTGATGTTAGGTAGCAAGGATTTGGGGTCAAACAGGAACGCGAAATCCGACAGGTCGAGACGCATTTGGTCGGCTCGTGAGGAAGAAATCCTTATGGCAACTTTAAAGGAGTTGGCAGCTAACGGATGGAAGTCCGACAATGGGTTTCGCAATGGTTACCTTGTTCGGGCGCGGGAGGCGATAAAGAGTGAATTTCCAAAGACCGACATAATGCCACACCCGCATATCTACTCAAAAATCACTACTTGGAAGCGAAACTACGAATCACTTAAGACGATGCTTAGCTACAGCGGCATTGGGTTCAATTCGGATGGTACCTACCGAATTGAATGCGATGACGAGCAATGGGCTTTATTTTGTAAGGTATGTATTATGTTATTCGAAACCATGTTGCAAACTGAAATGTTGTGAGATGCACTTTACTTGTAGGTTATATAAGTTCTATTTATATAAGCGTTGCTAATTGCTAATATTAAGCTGTGATTGTTTGCGTCCAGAGAGACAGGCATGCCAAGTATATGCGGAACAAATCATGGCCTCAATACGAAGACTGGAATGAGGTTTTTGGAAACGACCGCGCTGATGGTGAGAAACGTATAGACGTTGGTGCTGCTGCGAGGACCATTTACGGGAACAAAGATGAAGCTCCGGTCTCTGATGAGCCTCAAGCCGCGGATGAGACATCTACGCACATGAGCTTACAAGATCTATTTCCTGACATGGTATTCCCGGAAGGTGTCATGCCTGAGATGATTGATGAGAGCCAGTCCGCCACCGAAGTAGGAGGGCCTGGAGTTGGTGCTGATGTAGGTGTGAGTCCAGGAGGAGAGGCTTTAGGGGGAACATGAACCACGATAGGGGCTGCTTCTGGATCAGGTTCAATGAGAGGAAAACAAGTTTTCAAGAAGGTGCTAAAGAAACAAAAAGTAGAAGACAAGATGGATGGAGTTATAACTCTCATGGGTCAGATTCACACAGACACAAATGAACGTTTGAAAGAGATTTCGACTAGGATTGGGTATGAGTTCGATCTGAGCAACAAGAGGTCTGAGGTCTTTGATCAACTGAAAGGTATTCCAGGATTATCTCTCAAGCTACAATTCTATATTTCCAAGAAACTGGTTAAAGAACCCGAACTCCTTGATCTGTTTCGCGGCTTGCCCGAAACTGCTCGTGCAGCCTTTGTGTTTGATCTATTGGAAGCTGATGATAAGCTGTAATAGTTACCATAGGGAGTCCATTTACTTTTGATAATTACTACCTCATTCTGTGTGAAATGAGAGAACAATGTAGTGATGTTATTTTGAAACTGCTGCTAATTATCAATGGCTTTTTTGGATGTTGCCTTAATTATGCTGCCTATTTACACACTTTGTTGACAGGGTTTGTATGTTAATTAAAATGATTGTAGCCAATGCAGACGCTAATGTAACTAAATACCGAATATTAGGGAACTGATTGGGGACTGGTAATCAACAACTGTATCGGTCAAATATTGAAGCTTATATGCATTTATTCTCGGAATCAAACTCACCGATAATCCAACGCATATACTGCCAAGACCTACCGCTTCAAACTCATTCATAGATTGTCTAAAAAGCCTAAATGTCAGCCAACTTTGTTGTGTAGAGGAAACCAGCCATTTGGCTTTTTGCAGTGTCATGGCTAATCTAAAAACAGTAGCATTTATTCATTACTTGAGCGGTGTTAAATACGCCAAACCATCTTGGAAAATCACCACATCTCAGTTTGCATTCATTGATGGCCAACGATAGAGCCATGGAGTTCTTACGGATGCCATCATTCATTAAGACGTTTTCCGAAGCGACTAGTATGAATGAGTTGGTAATGTTTTTCGTGTTCAGTTTTCTTCTTTATAACGTCGACTTGTTTGAGAATAACATGACGTGGTTGATTTTTTTATTTGTAGCGCATTCCACCAGAGTTTGTCGCTCTTCATGGAGCGAATCTACCCTTCGACTGCCGCCTAATCACGCTTCTAGGAAGGAAGAGTTTCCCAGTTCGTGTCTTGAACATTGCAAGTGGTTGCCATTTCTACGCTGGCTGGTCGGACTTTCGGATCACCAACGAAATTGTTCACCATGACGTACTTACTTTCACTATGGTTGATGCGGGGGTATTTCTTGTGAAGCGCTATAACCCAAGAACTGGATGCCCTCCTCTCGGTGATCTACAAGGTGCGACCTTGTTTGATGTTAGTGTGTAGGCCTTCGTTCAATAAGCTGACTTTCCTTTTTTTCTCGTTATGTGTAATCACAGCCACTGGATATGGAGACTCCGACCATAGTGATGCCCCGGATGTGGATACATCAGACGACTATGTCCCAACGCAATCTGAGGGTGGGGACTCATCAGACGGTGATGACTATGCTGTAGAAGCAGGGGTGTTGGATGAGGATGGCTGTCCGACGTTCACCGTTACTTTTGATTCGTCGAACATCAACCGCACGCTGGAAATTCCAATGTCTTTTTGGCGCCGCCACATTCGAATGATTTCACTTCAAGACCCCATCTACTTCAATGTAAACGGAGACAGTTGGTACATCATGCTCGACCACAATGAAACCAAGATTTGGGTGAAACGTGGCTGGAGACGTTTCAAGGAACGTAACAATATTGTGATCGGTGTTCGCTGCCACTTCAAACTCATTGATCGGAATGAGGTTCAGTTTTACGTGTGGTTTGACCGGCCTTGAGAAGTTCATTTGAATGCCTAGGAATTGAACTACCTATCTACTATGAATTATGTGTGATGTTAGTGTGTTATGTATGGTGACGCATGTACCGTGGGTGCTTATAGTTCACCCAATTTTCTTAATCGGCTTGTTAGTTTGAATCACAATTGTCACTTGCAGTGTTATGGTTAGCTCAGTTTGATCGATCCACATAATGCAAACAATGCTAAAACAATCATTAAAAAAAACGGGAGCAAAAAATTGCAGGAAAAATTGAAGCCTCTGCATCCGGGAGTTTAATGTATTACAACTTGAATACGTTTAAAAAAAATCCTGAATATAACAAATACAAGAAATTATCCTCACTCAACATTACAGACCCAAAACTGAAAAGAGTAACAGAGCTGTTTGTATAAAAATCACAGAGCTTCGCATAGGCAGTCAAACTTGCCCATTGTTTCTGTCTCCCCACATTTCCCTTGCAAGATCATCCCTTTTTTGGGTCCATGTTGCCGATGGTTCCACGCTACTAATATTATCAGCACATAACACGGGATCGTTGGCATTTTCATCATCAATATCGGCCTCATTAACCAGCTCAGCCTCGACGGGATCAACTACCATTTGACTTCGTATATAATTGTGTAGAAGGAAGCATGCGATTATGAGCCCAGTTTGAACATCTATTGGATAAAAGCTTGCTGACCTGAGGATTCCCCAGCGCATCTTCAGCACCGCGAATGATCTTTCGATGACATTCATTGCCTTGGAGTGTCTAAGGTTGAAAAGCTCTTCCGGTGTTTGGGGTGCCAGCCTGCCGACCCCCATTCCTTCAGATGGTAGCGGACACCTTTGTACGGTGTCAAGAAACCTTCAGCATTTGGGTATGCACTATCACAGAGATAGTAGCATCCTGAAAAATGCAACACATGTAGATGCAGTATAAGTAAAGGGGTGTAACAATCTATAGACTATGATGAATTTATCAGAAAACCGTGTGTACCACACCTTTGGGTACTTTCAGACCTAAAGGTCTGCTGATAGCATTCCTTAGAATCCTTGAATCGGCTGCTGAGCCTTCCCAGCCAGGAAGGAGGTAAGTGAATCTGAGCTGGGGGTCACAAACGGCTAGTGTATTGGTGGTGATGTGACCTTTTCGATTACGGTACCGGGGTACGTCACCGATTGGGACACGCACGTTGATGTAAGTCCCGTCTAAAGCACCTAAGCAACCCTGCAACCACAATACAAACCACATTCATCAGCCGGATATCCAACATGTATATAAGCATCTCACAGTTTTAATCTACCTTGAACCATTTCCATCTACGATCCGTCAACCCTCATCTATTGGCGTGGGCTTCACCAAAAACAGGTTGTGCAGCGTGAGAACTCCACGGAGTACAGTGTGTATATATTTGGAGACGGTTTGAGATGATCGCATGAAATTGTAACATACTATGCAGGATTTTTTGTGATGAGCTAACACACACAAGAACATGGCCACTTGTTCTTCGACAGTCACTTGTTTCTGGTCTATTAGTCCTACGCGGTCACGAAGAATACGGCAAAGACGCCCAAAAGTATTCCTATCCATTCTCAGATTATCCACACAAGCTCTATCTGTCACACGCACAAGCCTATCTAGATGACGCACATGATCCGGAATAGAATCTAGAACTACAGACTGACCTAGTCGATCCCAACGCTTACGCTTCCGATTTTGAGGGAAAAGTAGTGTGATCATCAGAGATATGAGAAACATGTTAATTTGGTGGTTCCGTATAATCTCTTCTATCAGAAGCACCACGGTGGTCATGTTAGTCTGTGGACATGAAACCAATTGCAAACAATGGTGATGGAAACACAATATTATCAAAAATGCTAAAACACAACAAAAGAGACTTCAACTAGTAAGCAATCTTATAACATTTCTTGATTTCAACATAATAGGAGCATAAACACAACATAATCCAAACAAACCCAAACTACGGAAACTTTTAAATCGCTAAGTGCAATTGTGCATATGTTAAATTTAGACATTCAACTCAATTTCTATTCGGTGCCGAAGGCAGACTGCATACCTTTCGAGAATCGTCGGCGTTACCCATTGAAGCCAACAAACAATTGAGAGCAATTCAAATCAACAACTCACAATCAGTGGATGGGGACTCTGCGAGCAATTCCATCGATTCATTTCCATCAACCCAACAAACAATTGAGTTCAAAATTATGCAATATCGAACCATTAACCGAAATAAAGTGCTTACCAAATCTTCGGCTTACCAAATCTGTGAATCTGCGAATAAATCACGTAACAAAATGGCCGAATCTGCGAGCAAAAGTCTATTTAAACTAATCTAACACCATCACAATCTGCTCACTTGAAATTGAAGCACAAATATAAAAGGGTCTTTTTGGCAATCACACAAGACACATTCAAATTTCACAATCGGGATCCATAACATAAGCTCGTATCGGAGCCTATCACCGAGACAGCCATATGCAGCAAAACATGGGTGGTATCTTAATCACAACCGGGTTGGTGGTTGTATACCGGGTATTTGGGTAAGCCTATCAGGGCAATCAAAAACTAGACACACCCTAGATAAGAGGGCTTATCTTACCCTATCAGGGCAATCAAACGAACCCTAACCCGAGTTATAGAATTTTTTCAATGTTCATGATATTGAAAGCTTGAAATAATTAATATTTTCTGCAATTGATGGGGGACAGGGGTCCTTGCCCAACGTTGCTTTGCCACCGTTAATAATAATGGATACTTTAAAGAACCTCAACTACCGTACAAGGACGGAGAATTATTACCGTCTTTATGGAGTATTTTTATTCGTCTAATCTCTGCAATTATTGCTGACAAATGACAATACAATATTTTTTATCTTCATAGATCTATTGATTGGTACAACTGTACAAGCATATAAATATGGCTTTATTATGCCAATTGCCAGCACTAATTGACTAGATTTATTACTACAAAATGCGTTATCAAGTTTACAATGAACACAATCATATAAATACACATTTATACCAACAATATTTAACTAGATTTAATACTACAAATAACGCATTATTAAATTTACCTATTTAGAGAAAAAGAGATAAAGTTTAAAAATCTGAAATGGTAAAAAAAGTAAAAAAACCATTAATCGCGTAACGTATAAAATAGGAAAAAACCTTTTACTGCATCCACAATTCTACACTACTCACATTTGACCGCACTATTTCCCACTTCCCCTTTTCCAATATTCCTGCAAAATCCCGAGGAAAATCCTCGACGCCTCCTCCGCGCTCGGCCGTACAACGGTAAATGAAGTCGGCGAATAATCGCGAGAGCTTTTCCTTTTGTTTCTGTGAACATGTTAGCGAAATGTGTTGGACGCGTGATGAATTGCAGCAGCTGTAATCGAGTTTTTCTGCTTGTTTTTTTTGTGCATTTTTAGCCTCTGGCACCAGGCGAGCGAGCGAGGATGGGAGCAATTTGCGAAGACGAGTGCTCGTTGTCTTCGAATTACAGTTTCGTGTGCTCTCAGGATTTGAGATTCTCCAAGCAAGTTCATGACAATGTCCACGGAAACATTTATCTCGATCAGGTAACATACTTCTCTCGGACTCTGTGTGTGAGTTCTACTGGAGCTACTTGTCCTTGTGCTCAAAATTGTTAAATTAGTCGATAGATAGAGGATAGGTTCATTCTAGTGATAAATCGTTCGGTTTAAGCTTTGTGAAAGCTGTCATGTGTTTCTACCTGAAGAGCTACTATATTTTCTTGTGTTAAGCGTTTGTTCAGATTATAGTCAGTTTATCAATTGTTTTTTGTTTTGCAGCTATGTTTGAAATTTGCTGATACCGAACAGTTTCAGAGGTAAATAAATTAATTCTGCCATCTGTGTGGCTGCTGTAGTTATGCTGATTTAGAGAGGTGTTTGGTTGGGAATTTCGGTGAATTTGGAGTAGTGGAATATAGAGGGCTAATTTTATTGGAGAACTGTTAACCATTGATGTTTGCTTATGAATTGAGGAAACAAACTCTAAATATAACTGACTATCAGGTTTTAAAAACCTTGTTAGGAGGAATAATTTTTTTTATTTAGAATTCTTATTAGTTGGAAAAAAGTGCAACTGTGCAAGGGTATTTTGTTCCTAGTGTTGTTGTTTTTATATACATACATATATATATGTTTATAGATGTGTGTATTTATACATGTATATGTCAGATTCTTTCTTAAAATTTAAATGTATAGTTGAAGTTGAAGAATCAATTATAAATTCCTCAAATGAACAGTACTCTTAGTTTCTAACACAATATTTGTTTTATTGCCAGGCTGCGCGATCTTAAGCAACTAGGTGAAGCAGGCCATTTGACGTTCTCTCATCATAGTCATTCACTAATACTACATTAATTTTGAGAAATGGTTATGCTGAGTAGCTTGAGTATTAGATTATGACCTTAAGATATCCATAAGGTCGTATTATCTGTTCATTTTCTTTAATGAACATTCAATTATGTGAAAAAAAATCATTTTCTAGTTACAACATTCTATAGTATAATACTCGATTGGAAATTTGAGGAAATTGCATCTTTAGGCTTGATATTTTTTCATGCTCTTTTACAGTAAAAGTTTTCTTATGGAGACGTCGAGATGTTTTTATGGAAACTCAGTTGTTAGTTGTAACTGATGTGTGCACCTCACTTGTTTACGTCCAGCACTTGAGGCAAAAGATTATGGCCTTTTAAATTTTTATTCAATTATAGTTGCTTGTGTTGTTCAAACTGCAGTAACTATCAAGAAGAAATATCATGGATTGTTTTATTGAAGCTCTCTGCTCTCCTGATGAAGGATCTCAGTTCACTTAACTCATAAGATGAAGTCTTTCCATTGACCACTTTGTGTGAAATATTTTATTTTATCTTCAGGAATGGCACACATGGTTTATCCAGGAGCTGTCCATTCTAGATTTGAGCATTCTCTTGGAGTTTACTGGCTTGCTGGTGAAGCTGTTCACAAACTTAAGGCTCAACAAGTTGTACCCTTTGCATTAGAAATGTTTAATCAAAGTATACAGTGAAGTTATTTTGTAATCGTTGTAAGTGATATGCATTTTGCAGGGATTAGAGCTGGGTATCGATCGCTTTGATATGCAGACCGTGAAACTTGCAGGTAATTTTGCTTTTTATCAATCGATGAGTAGGGGCATCCATTCGCATAAATCATAATTCCTGACTACCTCTTATGCTTTGATTGACAGGGCTCTTGCATGACGTAGGTCATGGACCTTTTAGTCATTTGTTTGAACATGAGTTTCTTCCCAAGGTTGTTGCAGGATCAGAGTGGTAATATTGCATGACCAACTACAATTTTGTAAAATACTAATGTGTTTCCTGCTGATTAGGTCCTATTATTAAACTGTGATAATGATGTTTATAGGTCTCATGAGCATATGTCTATAGAGATGGTGGATCATATTGTTGATGAACATCATATTGACATAGATGCTGACACCATTAAAAGAGTCAAGGTGAGTTGATGAAATGCTTATCATCACTTGGTTTAATTTGTCAGAGCTTAGAGTGAAACATGAGAGCTTGTAGTGAATATGATTTCATAGTATTTTGATGTCATTAAGTCAACTCAGGTGATTACTCTTTTTGCCGAATCATAATTTCTATTTTACACCTATAACTTGTTGGCTGTGACCAATGCGAAATTCTGTTAGTTAAATTCTAAGAAGAAGATATTGATGGAGTCTCGTGGAGACATATTACTAGTGGTTCTGTGAAATTGTATCTAAAATTCTAAATAACGGTGTGCTATATGAAATTTTTAAAAATTTTATCCTTATGCAATGTTTATTTCTAATGATGAGGCACTGAGGCTTTGTGCTAGTATTTGATTAGATTATTTCAATCGTAGTTCTGTTTTCTGTGTCTAAGAGTCAATGTATTGTTAGTTTTGACTCCATTTCTGCCCCTAATACTTTCGCAGGAAATGATACTTGCAAGTTCAAAATATGGTATAGGCAAAGTAAGGGATACTGTAAAGATCATAGCGATTTTATTTTATTGGTTATGGTGCAGCTTTATGGTATGCCAGATCACTTGTTGAGATTAAATTTATGGTTTTCTCCAATCTATAGAGCACAAGGGAAAAGCGTTTTCTTTATGATATTGTGGCAAATGGTCGAAGTGGCATTGACGTTGACAAGTTAGTAACCTCAACTCAGGGGACTATATGTTCTTTCTAAATTTTAGATATCATCATTTAAGTGTATCTTCCTTAGAAACTTTGTTAATCATATTATTTATTCCACGATTAATTTATACTGCAGATTTGATTACATTGTCCGTGACAGCCGAGCATGTGGTTTAGGATGCAATTTCCAGTTTGAGAGGTTATTTTCTAAATTTATTTTTTATTTGACTCACATGCACTTAGTTACTAAAACTTGGGGAAGATTTCACTAGATACAATTATGTTTCATGAAGGATTCTTTGTGACTTGCAGGTTAATGGAGAGTATGAGAGTTATGGGAGATGACATTTGCTACCGGGCAAAAGAATGTAAATACATACATAGCTGAACATGCACCTTTTCTTTAAGTAACCAATCCTCTTTTAATGAAGTATAAGTTTCAGATCTCACCGTCCATAAGTTGTTTGCCACCCGAGCTGATCTGCACAGAACTGTTTATACTCATGCAAAAGTGAAGGTATGTGCCAAAATGATGTTAAGTTCTGAAGTTGATTTAATTGCACATACATAGCATGAACAAAGGTATATCTTGTTTTGCTTTCCTTGGGTGGCCTATTTACATCTGAAAATTGCTCTAAGTGTAGTTTTGTGTTTCAGGCTTTAGAGCTGATGGTGGTAGATGCCATGGTGAGTGCAAACAGTTATTTACAAATAGCATCTCACATACAGGATCCTTCTCAGTATTGGAAGGTTGGGGAGCTTGCTGACTTATCTATCTTCTAACTTCGTATATTGCATGATATTTACATTTTTATGTTCTGTATTATAGTTAGATGATACTATTATAAAGACAATTGAGACTGCTCCAGATGAAGAATTGAAGGAATCCAGGGATTTGATCATTCGGATTCGCCGGAGGGACTTATATCAGGTCTGATAGACTAAGTACGCGACATTGACGATTTATGACTACTACTGCTACTTTGTTTTTCAGTCATTTTAGCTCCTAGTGCAACAGCATGAGCAATTGTCTACTGACCCTCTAATTTGATTTTGCAGTATTGTAATGAGTTCGCTGTTCCAAAGGACAAATTGGAGAATTTCAAAAATGTCACTGCTCAAGATATAGTTTGTTCACAGGTATGATTACTTTAGAAAATAATATTTAGTATTATTGTCTTATTTTCCAGGAAACTTTCTGCAATTTATATTTATTGCATTCTTGCTGTACATAGAAAAGTGGCGTAGTGTCCATAAGAGAGGAAGACGTTGCTGTTACCAATGTCCGGATTGATTTGACTCGTGGGAAGCATAATCCTCTTGATAGGTGCTTATCCATATTGAATTACTTCATGCACCCATTTCCTTTGATATAGTTTTTGAATGGCTATACTAATGTTTTGTATTCTCTTCGCATATTCCTTCTTCCAGCGTCAAGTTTTTCCAGGTGTGAATCACGCGTTGCAATTGTGGCTCTTATTAGATTCTCATTTCCGCAAACTTTCTCACTGCTTCCCCTCCCCCATTCTCTCCTTTTCAAGGATTATGAAAGTACGGAAAAATTCATTATTTCTGATGATCGCATCAGCCACTTGCTGCCAACATCTTACCAAGACATGATTGTGCGAGTCTACTCCAAAAAACCTGAACTGGTCTGCTCTTGAACTTGGATCAAATTTGATGGTTACGTAGTTGTTGTTTTGTGTATAAATGCTTAACTTTCCGCCTGTGCAGGTTGGAGCTATTTCCGATGCCTTTGAGAATTTTCAGTTAAAGACCTACGGAGTCAAAAAACAGGTGCTGGCAACACCGGAGAAGAAAAGGCAACGGCTTATGTAGCAGCTCCACTATCCTGGTTCTATCTTTCTCTCATTAAACGTAATGCAGCTATAGTTATACCACACATATTTATCTTCAATATATTGGTATATGTTATTGAATGTCAATATCCACATAGGCCACTATTTTTTATAGCCATGTAAAAAACACTTTGGTTTTATGCATTTATCATAATATACTTCTTTTAATGTCACATTTGCTGATTTTATGAAAATCTGTCTTATTGATATTGTTAGTTTGTCGTGCTGGAACTTCATGTTTAGATGCCGTAAATGGACAAACTAACTAATTACGCATACTTCATGTTTGTCGTGCTGGAACTTCACATTTTACACATCCTCCAAATCATACGAAATCGCATTGATTTTATTTTCATTTATTAGAAATAGATGGTTACATGATATTCTTATCAAATCATAATCACCGAAACAAGTGCATCTGAAGATAATACTCACTCAATTTATTACCAATAATTATGGTAGTTGACTCTATGAATTTAATGCAGTAAAATTCAGAAAATAGAAGGGACGGAGGAAAAAGTTGTGTGAAGGATTTTGTTCACTATATTATAAAAACAAAATTATTATAAATGAAAAATATGAAGAAACTTATTACTATTATTATAGGGTTAAGAATTAGGAATAGGATTGAGCGCCCTCGGTCAAACTTCAGATTAGATCCTAAAAAGTCGGGTCAATAGGTCGTTTTACCAATTTTTTTAATTAACTTATCTTAATCAATTCAATAAACACTATAATAGGAGTAATATTCTGAAGAATCTTTTCACATTCCACAAGATGCGAAAAATAAATCTATACAGTGTACATTTTATAAATCCAAAAAAAAGCAGCACAAATCACATCACATTAAATTAATCCGACTGACAAAATCTGAGATTAATAATTTTGTGTTTTTTCCCAAATGGGCAAATCCCAACTGATTAAACTTCCACACAATGCTGTCCGCTGACAGTTGCTTCACTAAATCAGCACACACAAATAGCCAAACGACGTCGCATTTGAGCTAGCCGGAGAGATGGCGGAGGAAGACGTCCACGGCGGCGGCGGATTCGTGAGGGCGGATCAGATAGATCTGAAGAGCATCGACGAGCAGCTCAATCGGCATATCACCAGAGCTCTGACCATGGAGAAGAAGAAGCAGGAGAATGGAGGGAAGCAGCAGCAGCAGCAGGATGAATCGAGGGAGATTCCGGCGAGGCAAGAATGGGAAATCGACGCCTCGAAACTCGTGGTCAAATCGGTGCTGGCGCGGGGCACTTTTGGCACCGTTCACCGCGGCGTTTACGACGGAGAGGATGTTGCAGGTATATTTATTGAATTTTTCCTTTTATGGATCGATATAAATTAGATTCAAAGATGGTAGAATTAGACTGAATTTTGTGTTGCTGTTTTCAATTCAGCAATGTGGCTAATTGACATGTTTTGGAATGGGAAATCTTTTTTTGTGGCGGTGAAACTGGTCTATGCATTCCATGTGTTTGTTAATTTATCTCAATATCAGTAGGCATTAACCTTGCAGTATTTATGCTAATTTTTATTCATAGACAGTTACAGGAGCTTTTCATGTCAAGTTTTTTGATGATTAGTAGTTTTCTTGAAGGGAATAGTAGAATTATATGAAGAAATGAAATTCTGCCCCTCATTTGCTTCATAATTGATACACCACCATATATAGAAAAGTGGACGATTTCTAAATATCCTATAAAAAGAGAGGACTGTTTATGAAATAAGGGAACACTGATGATAAAAGCTTATTCTGAAATAGTTAGCACTAATTTCAAGCTGCTTCTGTGTTTCGCAATGTTATCAAATAGCAGATATGGCGGCGCCATGGCTCTATGGCATGGCGTTCTGTGGTGGAAATGCTATAGCAACATGGTGCTGCCATAGCACCGCCATATCCGTCATTTGACAACATTGCGTGTGTACTGCATTTAGGAATGGGGCATTATGCAAGAAACATGGATGTTAGAGTTGTATTTTATACTTTATTAATTGTTTTAAGAGTTTTAGATGTTATATTTTTGTTATTTTCCAATTTTTGAATTATGTATAAATAATACATTAAGTATTATTTTATTTATTTAATTATTGACCGCCATATCCGCCATACTAATACGCCATATCCCTGTGGCAGTTTTTAGGCGAACCGCCATAAGCCGCCATACGAGATTGATAACACTGGTGTTTCGAATCCCCGTCCCTTTACTGATGTTAGTTGTTGAGTGGTGACTTAGATTCATTTTGTATGCCCCCGTAACAGTTGATTTCTTTTATCTCCAGTAAAACTTCTCGACTGGGGGGAAGAAGGCCACCGGTCACAAGCTGAAGTAGCTTCCCTTCGAGCAGCTTTTGCACAAGAAGTTTCTGTATGGCACAAGCTTGATCATCCAAATGTTACAAAGGTAACGATTTTCTGCTAAAATGTTTGATCATTGCTTGTCCTTTTATCCTCTATGTTGCAAATTGCCCTTATTTCTCTCAAGATGTGGTGTTGGAAAACTCAATATGCCTTTGGCTGTTCGGGATTTTCACCTTATGATACCTTTTCAAGCATACCATGATTTGTCATGCCTCGGTGCTGATTCGCCTCTGCAGTTTGTTGGAGCTACATTGGGTGGATCAGAGCTGAACATACAAAAAGACAGCGGCCAACTTGGAATGGCGCGTAATGTCTGCTGTGTCGTGGTTGAATATCTACCCGGAGGAACCCTTAAAAATTTCCTCATTAGAAATATAAGGACGAAACTTGCTTTCAAAGTTGTTATTCAGCTAGCTTTGGATCTTGCACGAGGGTAAGACTTCACCTTGATTCCACTGTGATTTACATTTGCTGGTTATTTCAATCACTTGACTTTCTTTGCTAAATTTCCACAGCTTAAGCTATCTTCACTCTCAGAAGATCGTGCACAGGGATGTGAAAACAGAGAACATGCTTCTCGATAAGAAGAGAACAATCAAAATTGCTGATTTTGGTGTTGCACGTGTCGAGGCTTCAAATCCTAACGAGATGACTGGGGAGACTGGCACCCTCGGTTACATGGCACCCGAGGTACATCTATGTCATCTCCCAAAGTAGACACCCCATTAACAATTATGTCATTTGCATGCAATATGGCTTACTTTTCTTCTGTCAATCTTTCACAGGTCCTCAATGGCCACCCCTACAATAGGAAATGCGATGTATATAGCTTCGGCATTTGCTTATGGGAGATATATTGCTGTGACATGCCATATCCAAACCTCAGCTTCTCTGAATTGACTTCAGCTGTCGTGCATCAGGTACATAAAAACTTAAAAATTGTGTGTTCTTCAAGATCTTCAGTTTTGAACTAAATCATCATTGTATGCAGAATTTGAGGCCAGAGATACCTCGGTGCTGCCCAAGTTCTATTGCGAATGTGATGAGACGATGCTGGGATGCCAACTCGGACAAGAGGCCGGAGATGGATGAAGTGGTTTCCATGTTGGAAGCCATTGATACATCAAAGGGAGGTGGCATGATTCCTTCCAATAAATCTCAAGGTTGTTTCTGCTTTCGCCCGAGACGAGGGCCATGAGAAATCTCCCATCTATTTGAAGTTTGTACAGTGTTGATGTTCGTAGCAAGCTTAGCTTCGATAAACTATACTAGCTAGCTTCTCCTTCCTCTCTTGCTTTTCGTATTAGAATTATGTATCCAAACTCTTGCTCAATTCAAAAACAAAATGAACATTTTCAGTTCATTGTGGAAATGGTTTAATTCATTTTATAGCCAAAAAAAATAATCTTCTAAGTTAACAAAGAACGAAATAATACTTAAGTAGTAGGAGTACTACATAGAGAGTCTTATGTCAAAGTGATATGAATCAATAGTATATTCTTTTACTCCATCACTTAACATCACAATTTTATCACTATCTCATTTCATTATTTGTACTATTAATTAATCTTATAGCCTTTTTATTTAATTATATTATGTATATTTAAATATTTTAATTAAACCAATATCTGAATAATCAAAAATAGAAATTCTATTAAAAATTTAAAAGTATATAATTGAAATTAAAAGAATTACACGAGATATAATAGTGTTATTGTATATAACAAATTAAAATCACAAGCGACTACCTTGTTGCACGTTTGCATCAAATCATAGTTCATTTTTAAAAATTGTCTATCTTAATAATTTTATTCACCAAAATAACTTTATCTAATATTTGTAAAGACAAAATAAGCAATAAATAAGAATATGGATTAGTCTATGATCCAGTGTATTGTTATATCTATATTTTTTTCCTTTCCAAGATTTATGTCATGTTCTTTAAATAGGTAATATTCTTCACCTTCACACCATCATTACTATTTTAATTAATAAGCAAATATCTTTGCAATTATTTCATAGAGACGTAAATCATCTATATATATACTCACACACTCAATCACGTGCTTCACACGTTTTTCTTAAATCTCTTTATCTACGAGAAATGTCAATTCCTTCTTCTTCAAAAATGCATGGAGTCGATCTTGGACGTTTCATTGTGGGCATTCTTGGTTTGTGCCTGAAATCTCTAACAACCCAATTTAATTTCATTAGCTATTTTTATTTTCTTGAAAAGACTAGTCATTTGCTAATTAATTGTAATAAAACATTAATTCCTCAAATTTCTTTGTAGGCAACATCCTTTCCGTCCTATTCTTTGTCTCCCCAGTGTAACTCTTTCTCTCTCTCTCTCTTTCCACTACAAAAAAAATAGTTGGATTATTGAATAATGGGCAATCCCTTGCTAATTACCGACAGAAAACAGTATTACCAGCGGAATGTCTGAAGTCCGCAGCTAAAATTTTTTTAGCATGTAAACTACCGACGAAAATATTTCGTTGGTAATCTGTCAGTAACACTGTTTACAGGAAAAATAGTTGTTTTCTGTAGTGTTCTCTCTCGTTCTCTCATCTTGAAAATTGCAGGACAATATTTTCGAAAATATGCAACAAGAAGAGCACAAAAGAATATCCACCATATCCATACTTAGCAGCCATGATGAATTGCATGCTTTGGATTTTCTACGGTTTACCTTATATTCACCCAAACAACAATTTCGTCTTCACAATAAATTCATTCGGCCTATTTTTGGAGGTCATTTATCTTTCTATTTTCATCTTGTACTCCTCGAAGGAAAAGTACAAGGTAACCAATTAATTATTAAAATTGGTGTTTTTATCATTTGACCTAAAAAATTGTCTAATTAATTATTTACTACTACTATTTACTAATTTGAATCAGTTGATTATATCCATAAGCATTTTTGTTGAGCTTGTTGTATTTGGTGGGATCGTTGCCATCACTATTCTTTGCTTCCATACACACGAGAAAAAGGTCCATGTTTGTCGGAATCCTATGCAATATTTTTGAGATTATTATGTATGCTTCCCCCTTTTGCAATGGTAAATAATTACACCCTCATCCTTTTATTTTATTTTTAAAAAGCCTTCCGTCCCACGAAAGATGTCACACTTGTGGGACGGCACGAGACTTTATGAGGTTTTGTTTTGTGTGTTAAATTGAGAGAGAAAATATAATTTTTATATTTATGTGAGAGAACTTTTTTCAAAAATGGAAATGTGACATTTTTTGTGGGACAAACTAAAAAGAAAAGTGTGACATCTATTATGGGACGGAGGGGGCATTAAGTTAGTTAATATAGTGAAATATGATGTGTTTGTGCAGCTTAATGTTATCAAAACAAAAGAGTGTGAAGTACATGCCATTTTGGCTTATTGTTGCTGGTTTTGCAAATGGGATCACTTGGTTCACTTATGGCTTGCTCGAGACTGTTGATGCTTATATTGCTGTGGGTTAATTATGCTTTTAGTTTTCTTAATTAATGTTTATATGATTTTTTTTTGTATTTTTTGAAATAATTTACTTTTAATATTTTTAGGTGTAGGTTGGAAATGGGATTGGGGCATTGTTTTGCTCTCATCCAGCTACTTGTGTTTGCTTATTACAAATCCAAGCATAATAATAATAGTGATTCAAGTAGCGATGCGAGATCAACAACCGAAAACTCAGGCAATGTGTAGAATTAAAGACTGAAATATAGCTAAAAATATACTGAATTAAAGACTGAAATATAGCTAAAAATATACTGAATTAAAGGCTGAAATATAGCTAAAAATATACTGAAATGTAGATTTTTTTGTCACACACTACCAATATAATTTCGAGCGCTTAGGAGGACATTATTAATACTAATATTTAGGATTAATATTAAGGTTTCGAGTTGGACTTTTTATTTTGTTTTATTAAATTGTGCATCTGTGAGCTTTCTATGTTTGTATATGTTAATATACAATTTAGTACTCCATGTAAAAGAAAGATAAGTTGAATACTACAGCGATGTGAAATATGAAATTTGCAGAACAACGATATGGAGCATCTACAAAAACAAAAGCATAATGAATTTCCTTCCATATTCATTCCTGGCTGCTTTCATGAATTGCATTCTATGGATATTATACGGCATGCCTTTTGTTCATCCCGACAGCACTCTCGTGGTCACAATTAATAGCATTGGTCTCGCGTTGGAGATTATATACCTAATTGTTTTCATGATCTACGCCAACAAGACGTATAGGGTAAGATTAGTACACGTAGTCATATTTATTACGATTTTCAAACCCTAACCCTAACACGACTTTATTGTTTTTCTCAGAAAATAATACCTCTCTTCATTCTTGGTGAGCTCGTGCTCTTTGCTATCATCGTCGCAGTCTCATGTATATCTCCCCTCTCAGTACCCTGGTAAACCCTAACCCTAATTCCACTTTTACGATGATACTCAAATTATTTTATAATCTGACAATTTGATTTATAATTTACAGAAACATGTTATTGAGACTAAGAATGCTGAGTCCATGCAATTTTGGCTTTGCCTATCCGGCTTCCTTAACGGTGGCATTTGGTTTTGCTATGCTTTCTTAAAGAAATTTGACCCTTACATTGCTGTGAGTGTTGCTAATAACTTTTTAAATCCAATTGTATAACTTATTTTTTTTTCAAATAAATCATAATAGTATATACTCTATTGTGTAGGCTGGTAATGGAATTGGAGGACTATTTGGTGCGATTCAGCTTTTGGTGTACGCCTTTTACTACTTCAAAGCGAAGAACAATGTGGCTAACGACGGCAAGCAAGGCGATGCGCAAAGGAAACTTTCTCAAATAGTTTGATTTTTATGCAGCAGTTTGATCTTATTTTTTGCTACTAGCAGATTATTGTTCTAGCTTTCAAATTCGATTCTAGGGTTTTGTTTAGAGTTACTTCAAATTTTTTATATTGTTTTATTACATTTGCAATATATTTCAATTCTTTTTTTTCTGAGGAACACTTCAATTCTCTATTTTGTGTCTATTACTATTAGTTTGGCCTTTTTGTAACGTGCATCGAATAGAAGAAAAACTAATCAAGAAGCCGCTAAAACTATTTTCGAAAGTTTGTCTTAGTTAAGTTTAATTAATTCAAGAGAAGACATATCATATGGTTGATGAAACTAACAAATGTAATTACTTTTTCTCGGCCTTCTTGTCTAGGAGGTCATTTTGGTCCGAAAAAAAAGTAAAAATATGAAAAAGAGGGTTCTATGAGGGTCTTGATGTGAATTATATAAGTAAAGTAAGATGTAATTTGACATAGGTTGGGATGATTATGGAATCGAACCGAGAGGTGTTAACTTAAATTATTATGAGTTTTTAGGTTAAGTGACAGATTTTGCTTCAATAGCCTACACATTGAGTAAAATAAAAGGGTGGATTTTATTTTTTCGCCCGCAGGGGCGTAGCGCAGTTGGCAACGGAGGGGCAGATCTTGCTGCAATAAAAGGGTGGATTTTGGACGAAATAAATAGCGACAAAATACTTGGGTTATCCACAATGCGTCCTTTCATTTTTGTATATTGGTCTAGAAAACTGTGAATTTAGGCCAAATTTGGTACAGTATTTTCTAAATTCATGGGTTTTTTCCAAAACTTTAAAAGTTGTCAAAAATTAAATAACATGTCAATTTCCCGAGGCAGGTTATTTCTCCTAAACTTTGGAAGTGATCAAAAAATTCTTCAACTTTACATAGTGTGTAAATTTCCCATGGTATTTCTGAAAGAGTTTTTTCCGAGGCATGATATTGCGACCCAAAAAGGGTGTGCTCAATTGAAGAAGCCATAAGTGTTGGGAAGCCTTCATTTGCACATCGCTTGGCTTGCCATCGTTTGACACATTGTTCTTGGCTTTGAAGTAGTAAAAAGCATACACCAAGAGTTGGATCGCTCCAAACAATCCTCCAATTCCATTACCAGCCTACACAATTGATTATACATATTAGTATTAATGATTTGAAAAATATGCTATAGTATAATTGAAATTAAAAAGTTATCAACTCACAGCAATATAAGGATCAAATTTCTTCAAGAAAGCATAGCAGAACCAAATGCAACCATTAAGGAAGCCGGATAGGCAAAGCCAAAATTGCATGGACTCAGCATTCTTAGTCTCAATAACATGTTTCTGTAAAATAAAAATCAAATTGAGATTAAAAATAATTTGAGTATCATCATGAAAAAGAAAAGTGGAATTAGGGTTAGGGTTTACCAGGGTGCTGAGAGGGGAGATATACATGATAATGCCAGCGACATCGCAGATGATGCCGACCAACATGGACCTATCGGTAGTGGTGTGAAAGGCGAGGAGAGAGACTGCGACGATGATGGCAAAGAGCACCAGCTCGCAAAGAATGAAGGGAGGTATTATTTTCTGAGAAAAACAACAAAGTCGTGTTAGGGTTAGGGTTTGAAAATCGTAATAAATGTGAATACGAGTACTATTCTTACCCTATACTTCTTGTCGGCGTAGATCATGAAAACAATTAGGTATATAATCTCCATCGCGAGACCAACGCTGTTTATAATGATCATATCGGGATGAACGAAAGGAATGCCGTAGAATATCCATAGAATGCAATTCATGAAAGCAGCAAGGAATGGATAAGGATGGAAATCCATTATGCTTTTGTTTTTGTGGATACTCCATATTGTTTTCCTGCAAATTTCATATTCCACATCACCACACTTCTCCATTATTTCAAGAAATTAAAGAGACTTATGTAAGAATACGAAGCACGAACCAATAATGTCGATGATAAAACGAACTAGGCTTTGTCCCTGCATCTTTGTGAGAGAGAGATAGAAAGATGGTGAAGGCGGTGTGGTGAGAGCAAAATGAGAGTTTATACTCGAGCGATTTTGGATAGGATGAAGCATTAAATTGTAAGCAAGTTTGGATAAGTGGAATGTGGATATGAAGAGACTAATATTGCATTTAATTTTGGATTAATTAGGAATCTAAAACACGTGTCAAATGTCAATGTTCACTTCTGCAGATTAGACAAGAATACAATTACTTTTATAGGTCAAATGTGAGTAACTTATTAGGCGATGGAGTATGAAATAGCTCATCAAGATAGTCAACTAATAGTAAGTCACGAATTTAACAAAAAAAAAATTAAAATACATTTTGATTTTTGGATGAGTCTATTTCCATATGGAACATGATGAATTCTCTAATTCCTACTCCATTCTATCTTTTTTTATGTGATTAATTAAATATGCCGTAATTGAAAGGTGGTAAAATATGACGTATGCGAATAATGGTTGTTGCGAGTCTTGTGACAGCGATAACGAATCTGGATTAATTAATCAGGTAGATTTGTAATTAATACTACTATATGCTTAAAATAACAATAATTATGCAGATCTAATTAATTTCCAATTACTCAAAAAAACTGGATTAATTATTATATTTTCGTACCCAAATAATCACATTACAACCTTTATGCATACATATCATACTTGGCACAATTACTATGCTATATAATCCTTTAAATCAAATTAATTGAACTGAACAAAAATTATTTAATTCATTAACCCCCAACAAAAGTACTTAATTCTTTTAGCCCAAATACTTTTTAACGAAATAAGAGCCCATTTAAAAATCAAATTAAGGGCCCAGCTCTCTCACTTTTATTTAAGACTCTCATTGTTGATTCTGGGCCATGACTGAGGATTGGAATGGGCCCGAAGACTCAAGAAAATATATATACAAATACTACTACAAAAACATACTACCATAAAAAAAATAAGTCTCGTTTCATTTTTTTTTTGTTTTTTTATTTATTTTGGACGGTTCATCAGAATTGTATCTATCTATTTATAGTAAAATTTTACTTTCATTTTTCATTAACAATATTTCGATCACTATTTCACTCTATCTCTTTCTTAAAACTCGTATCATGAACTATCAAAACTATTTTTTATAGCGGAGGTAATATTGTTTCAAACAATTACTCTATACATCTCATTTCATTTTTCATTAACAATATTTCGATCACTAAACGGGAAAGTTTCTGGAGTGAATGATTACTAATCAACAATTTGGAAGATAAAACAATAAAAATTGTTATTGTAGAAAACACACCATTTGTCAAATTGGATGAAACTATCTAGTAGTTGTGGAGAAAGTGACAAGAGAGTAGCAATAAAACAAATATAAGAATGTCACAGTATCATTCAAACCCCACTACTAAAAATAACAAAGAAAGTAGCACTAAGTTTCTTACAAAGCACAAACTCATACATCCCAAAAGCAAAAATTGTTCCTCGGGTGCTTTTCTTTTTCTAAACATTGCTCGATTCTCTGTTTTTTAAACTACTACTACTACTACTATTTTTTTTTATTCTTTTCACTAACTCATTTTTATAAGTATTTTCATGTTGTCATTACCACTCATTAATTTAATTAACATCATAGAAAATATTTAAAATAATAGCCATAATCTTTCTTGCGATTATTAACCTTTATAAAGCTGCTACATGTCACATTAATTAATTGTTCAAATGGATATATCCAATAATTTGGTTGATGAATATCCCTGTCTATTTAGCTTTTCTTTAGGGCAAACCACCTTTAGTTAGGCGAGGAGGACTAACAATCTTTGTCACCTATATGGAATCAATTTTTCTATTCAAATTCGTCATTTTCTATAAGAATTAAGATACTGATTTTCAGTATGTTTATTACTACTAATTAAAATTGCTTAGAAGCAAAGCTACTTGGTACGAGACAGAGTCTAATTGGGATATCGAGAAAAAACTAATTTTTTAAAACTTAGGACATGAAGGAAAGATTACGGCCCAATTTTTCCTTTTTTCAATATGAGGTATTTAAATTTGTACAAAGTTAAAGTTAAATATGGATGGTAAATTTTACAAAGTTTAAACTGAAAAAAGGAAAGATAAAGTAAAATGAAGCTCAAATGACTACATTTGTTTTTTCAGTCAAAAGATATCTCCGCGTACCCATTTTTTTCTAGCTTGCCTTAGCAAATAAGGAATCATAAAACTATATAAAGAAGAAAAGCATTTTGCCTTTATGTATTTATTCTCTACCACGCATAATTGTTCATGTATGTACCCACTAACACTATTTTTGGACCGTAGAAATCAATTTTGATTTCGTGATTTAGAGAACTTCAATTTTCTCAATCACTTGAGATTTGACAATATAATTGGCCACAATAATTTATATAATTTTTTCCTTTATTTTCAATTCATATATGTTTATTTATCTATGCATATTAATAGTATGATTAGATCGATGGAATTAATTGATAATAGCCCCCTCCCCCCCCCCCCCCCACACACACACACACACTAGCTTTTTACATATTTGTGCATCTTTTTCTTTTATATAGGTCGAAGCTTAATTTTATTCAATATATCGTAAAATGATATGAATATTTATTTATTACACATGCAAATTACATACTACCACAGTACCACGGACTTTTAAAATTTGACTAATATTTTTTGTTACTTTATAGTTAATTTGATTATCTGAACTTGATTATAATGCATGTGTGTTGATTACCATATTAAATAGGTTGCACCGCCAATTATCAATTTTTTTTTTTGCAATGTCGAATATCTTTCATTATGGGATATGGGCATTTTAAAAACACAGGAACATGTAGGTAGAAGAAAAAATTATTTAATAGCATTATCTGGTAGAAGGGGAATAATAAATCGAGTCTCATCCCGTCACTCGTCATTATGAAGATAACAAATATCACTATATTATATTTTAGATACCATCTTGATTTAAATATTAGAAATATTGTCACGTTTTTTATTTTTATGTAAAGTTTATCATTATCAATATCGAACTAGGAATAAATTCTGTAAAATATATTCCTGTGCTGCAATTTATTAAATCATTAAGAAGGAGATTGGTATGAATAAATGATTTATAAAGGAATAAACGAAATTGTAAGAATGATACTATGTGGGCAAGGAATGGGCCGTTTATAACCACATTTGTGGTAGTGAATTGGTAGAGAAAATATATGGTAATAATCTAATAGATATTTCTATTAATAGATAAATGAAAGAAAATAAATTATCTTTTGATGCATGCTTTTAAATGGAAATTGATATTTATTCTTTTATAAGTTAGATAGCATATTTTGATCGTATTTGATAAATTTATTACCGACTGTACAAAATGTATTACTGTAATTGGTAGTACAAAACTTTTTAATTACTCCAACTAATAAGCTCTCAAGTTCTCATTTTGAGATAATAGTTCTCAATTGAACAAATCCTTGTATATCACATTTAATTTTCAAAACAAAAGAAATCTTTTGGGTCAGAATATATTCTTATTATCAATTCATTATTGCCTAAATCGAATAAATAATTTGTTCTTCAGTTTTGTGGTCGATTGGCAAATTAACATCAACACTCGCATTTCAGAAATGTAAATAAAAAATTGAACATATTAATCTAAATATGATGGAGTATAAAACAATATAATAACTACATTTTGTATTCTTAGAGCTAGAGGTGTACCTGTATACTACAGCAGGCTAGGTAGGTTAAATTGGGTAGAAGATAATATCCAAAATAGTATAATTTCCTTCTGAGAGACTCTAAAATATCAATTTTATTATATATAAACCGATTATACATGTCGATTGCATTAACATGTGATACTAACTTTTCAAATTATTCACAACCCAAAACATCTTGAGCCTCTTACCTTATCGCAAAGATATACTCCTAATATATAAACAAAGGCATAGATTCTTCAATAATAAAATTAAGTTTTAACACTAAAAAAGGGGTTGTTGGTATAATTGATCGTAAATAAAGGTCCATGCTAGTATGTTCCCTTGATTCCATATTGATCCATGAAAAAAGGATGCTTTATTGTCTATGCATGAGGATTTAAAACTAAGTAATTTCGAACGCCTAATTACTTTTCTGGTTATTTCCCTAATAAAGAAAGATTCTTGAATTCGTTATCTTTTTTTTTTCTTAAGTGATGTTTCATTTCCTTCTACATTTAAATTATGTGATTTTTAAAAAAATTATGTAGCATTTTATTTTTAATTTGAAAATTATAGTATTAATAAAAAAGTAGTAATAAAATGAATAGGTAGAGCTGTGGTTGAAAATTTGTGGCATAGTTTTCAATGTTATGACTGAAATTTAAAATGACAATGCGAGTTTAGGTGTGGGTAAAAATAACGAAATCTCATTTTTGGCCTACTGATAAAATATCGAAAATACCAAATGTTAGGTATATTGCAACTTTTGTGTTAAATAGTGAAAATTAATTTTTGGATTTTTGATTTTTTTGGACATGCCGTGCAATTTCAGTTTTGCAAGTTCAGTTTTTGTAGTTTGGATTTCGGTTCGGTTCGATTTTCATTTTCACAAAATTTTAAATTTTCGATTCAGTTTAATGTGGCTAAAAAATCGAACCAAAAGCCAAGTACCTATCCTAATTCTGGGTGTCCTTATAGAGATAATTTCATTTGTATGGTTTACTAAAAATTGCAATATCTTGACAACCTTTCAAAGCAAAATTAAAATTCACATCTGATTTATACATAGAAGAGATTGATTAAACTGATCGATCTACAGAAAATTATTCCCAGACATGCAATTCCACGGCAACAACTGGAAAGTGGACCACGTAGAAATAATTATATGAAATTCTCTCTAATCTTCAACTTAAGGGAAAACTTATTCTTGCTTGAAATGATTAATACATTGGATTAATCCCACTAGCTAGAATCTGCCTTGATGTGCACAGAATAAATGCTAATTCATGCACTGTTTTGATCCACATTATATTACACACGTCAGTTACGCTGTTTGAAGCTATAGTCATCCTCATTTGAGTCTTATCTTCAATCTTTTTGTTCTAGACAATATCAAGTTAATGAATTTTTGCACTTCCTTTCTTCGTATAAAATAATTTATTTAGTACAAGAGAATAATTAGCCTTTTATTTTTGAACATATAAGATTGAGGAAGATGGAGAGATATTTTGTGATGATTTACGTTAAAAAATTGGTCATGTTTCTAAATTTTGTTACGTTAAGAAATTGGTTTATTTTTCTAAATCTAAGAAAATTTACTTAAGTATATTTTTATGAGTTGCAATAGTTTATACTATATTTATGTGGGTTGTAGCTAAATTTTGCCACGCCTTATTATATGGCTGATTTTGTTACATTGCATTTTTGTTGTGGTGAAATTATAAGATCAAATATAATTGTTATCAAAACTTTACCTCCAAACAATTGAGAGATAGATTCTCTGGGAACACTGCGCGTGGTTATCCTGCAATACTGCAAGTGCTGTTGTTAGATCTGCAACAGCTAAACTAGCACATGCCACAACAGAGGGTGTTGTGCATCAAACGATAACGTTCCATCAACTTTTCCCTTTAGTTTAATTAACAAATTTCTTATTCAATGCACTCCCACATAATATCCCGGCAAGGCGTAAAACTCTTGTAGCAAATTCTATTGCATCTTCTTTTCTTTTCTTTATTTTTTAAATTTTTCATTCACCTCATTTTTCCTTTAGTTTCGTTATTAATTATTTTAATTTAGAAACTAGATTATGCTTTCATTCTAATTATATTAGATGCTCTACGTTTTAAAGGTTGATTAAAAAACCAAACATTTTATATATGCATAATTTATTTCAAAAATTAAATATGATAAATATATTACAGAGCTCGATCTATATGTTTGTGAATGAAATATTGAATCTAAGGAGTAACATTTTTAACAAAGGATAAAAATGAACTGTGGGGAATTTATTTGTGAGAAATTTTTATAATTATACTCCTTCGTATTTAATTTTTATTTCTGCAATGTAAACCATTTTTTAATTATAATTCACTTAAATGTTAAAATAACTATTTATAGTTACTATTTAGTATTTACCATCAAACATTTTCATTTTTCTATGTCATCATTTTAACATTTAACTTGTATTAAGAATTTGAAAGGGATATAATTTTTTTTAAGAAATTATGATTTTCCATACAAAGAATTCCCTATAGTTCACTTTAAATACTCCCATCGTATGTTACTTTCAGATTGAGTTGGTTACGGTTTTAAAAATATAAATGAAAGTACGTGGAAAAAGATGATGGAGTTTAAGTCTCATTTAAATATACTAATATTATATTTAAGTCGGAGTGAAATGAGTTAATGAAATGTTGTATCAACTTATTATTTAAAATAAAAGCGAACCGAGACTCTTAATTGCGAATTGACTGAAATGTCAAAAGCGGGACCCCTGATCTTTAAGGAAGGAGTATTTGTTAAAAATATTACTCCTTCCGTCCCTTATAACTTGTCACCATTTGACCCAGCACGAATTTTAAGAAATATAATAAAAAGTGGAATAAAAAAGTTAATAGTATGTGTATCCTACTTTTATATACTGCGTATCAGTTTTATACTCCCTCCTTTCCATTGTAAGTGAGACATATTAATTTTTAGGTTGTCTTACTATAAGTGAGGCATTTAGTTTCACAGCAAAAACAATACTCTATCTAGTCTCTATTACTTTTCTCTTGCTTTCCTTCTTTACTTTTTTTTTTCATTTTTAAAATAAAAAATAAAAAGAAATTGATAAATTTTCAGGGATATTACATTTAATTTTCCCTTCACAAACATATAGATCGAGCTTTGTAAAACATAATACTACTCCTTTCATTTTAAAAATAAATTAAGGTATATAAAATGTTTGTGTTTCTAATTTAACTTTTCCGAACATAGAGCATCGAATATATCACAATGAAAGCATAATCTAGTTTCTAAATTAAAATAATAACATTTCTAAAGGAAATAGGTGGTGGAAGAAAAATAAAGAAAATAAAGAAAAGAAAACTACAAACTTGATACAAATGTTTTCTGCATAACTGGGAGAATGTTATGTATATGTGACAAATTTGTTGACTAATGCATAAAAGTTGATGGAACGCTGTCGTGTGATGCACAACACCCTCTGCTGTGGTTGGCAACACACCAGAGGATCCATCCCCACCAGCACATATACCCTCAATTGAAATTTAACAATTTGCACACAAATGCATAAACTAAATACACGAATAAGTACAAATAAAAATGTCATGGAGATTGCATTATTCGAACTATATATTTAATCGAAATATATTATTATTTGTATTTAAGGCTGCATTAATTTTACAGCAGAAATATAAAACGGTTGACTATTTGGATGTACCGCAGCGTAGTGGCTACCGTAAATAGTGTGGACTTGACCGCACCCGACAACTCCCCGACCGCAGAGAATGGCTACTATTTATCCTCCATATTCTACAGTACCCCCAACCGCCCATGATCCAGTCAACGCACCCCCAGCGCAAGTTAGCCACGCCCAATCAAAATGCCCCACGACATCCCCGAAAAATTACAATCACTCCCTGCCATCATGCCAATATTCCAAAGTCCACTTGGGCAAAATCGTCTTTTAATCGAAGGCACACCATTATAAAAGCGCGCGGCCCCTCTTCAATCAACTTTACTGCACAAATCATCCTACAAAATCGGCTAACTGAAAAATATCATTAAAATTACCAGAAAGCCCTTTCCGCCGGAGGTCCGATCAAAACCTCATCGAATCAGTTCCTTCGTAGCCTGGAGCTGATTTTTCCGGCGGGAAAATCATTGTTTCGGCTCCGGGAAGTTAATCACCAGGAGCTGGGAAAAGTCGTGCGGCGCATGATGGGATTTTGCATCTGCCCGTTGGAAAGTCCGGCGAGACTCCTGTGGTGCTCGAGCTTCTTCCGCCACAAGTTAATGCTGTTCTAATAATCCATACTGTTTTTTAATCGAAGAAATCATCCGCCGTTAGCATTGTACTGTGTTTAGAATATATATAGTGTGTTTTTTTTCTGAGACAATTATACATACACGTTGCGTGCGTGTTTGATATTTGGATCTGTCGAGTAAATCAGCGGACGGAGATGGAATCTGGACGTATTTTCTTCGAGCCGTCTTGCCAGAACAATATGCTGTTCGTTAATTCCCATTCCGGATTTCGAGGTATTCAATCCTACAATTTAATTTAAACTGAACTAGCTAAACGATGTATTTAACCTGGTACTTATTCAATTTGAACCGTGATTTTGCTTTGAATCGGTTTTGAGATGTGAATTTGGAATGTAGTCGGAGGAAGAACGGTGATAAACATGGAGGAATCGTCAAAGCGGCGGCCGTTTTTCAGCACGGCGGAGGAGCTCTACGACGATGACTATTTCGACGAGCAGTTGCCGGAAAAGAAACGCCGTCTCACTCCCGAGCAGGTATACAATATATTTCGCATTACGCTTCCAAAACAATAGGAATCACGATGCTTTCCCCCAAAAAGTTCCATTAAGTCTAAACAGCATATTCTGCTCATCTTAAATCAGAATCAAATTCCCCAATTAATCAGAATCTAATTTGATTCGATCGGGAACATGATTTGATTTTACTAGTATGCAAAATACTCGATTTAAACAATGGATTAGGCACGCGATCCATAAATAGTTGGATGTTTGATTCGTTGTGGCGATGATAGGTGCACATGCTGGAGAAGAGTTTTGAGACGGAGAACAAGCTGGAGCCAGAGCGCAAGACGCAGCTGGCTAAGAAGCTGAACCTGCAGCCGCGGCAGGTGGCGGTGTGGTTTCAGAACCGCCGCGCGCGGTGGAAGACCAAGCAGCTTGAGAGGGATTACGATCAGCTCAAATCCTCATACGATTCACTCCTCTCCGACTATGACTCCATCCTCAAGGAGAATGACAAGCTCAAATCTGAGGTATCAAAATTCAAACTTCAGTTTTTTTAATTTAGTTATCTTCTATTTGACACTGAAACAATAAATGAAGAAGCTTAAAAATGAAGTATTATCACTTTTATTAATATTTAGCATTCACATGCAGTAAGGTTTATTGAGTTTGAAGGTAATTAATGGCTAGGTCCCATGTCATTATTGTTAGTGATTAATCTAGAGTTACTTAAGTCGACTATTTTTTAAGCAAATTGTACATTTATTATGAATAGAGTGACATAGATCTTAGCAATTTTGTTTTTTTCGTTAGTTGGTGAAAGGACTACATTAAAATTCATTCAAAAAAAAAATTCCTTGAATAAAATTCCAAAGAAAGTTGGATTGGATGCTGCTTCTTCAGAAGATGAAAGGGACACGAGGGACCAATTCATATGCGCAAGATGCGTTCTTAGCTAATATACAATGTGTAATAAGATAAGCAAAATTAGTTGCCTTTATTTTAATTTTACATAAGTCATCAATGAAATAGTAGTTTTTAAAACCCAAATAGAGAATATACCATCCTAGTTCCGTTCCTATTTAAATCAATCTACTATTTACATTGATGTGTTTTATCGAGTTATTTATGTGTGTATCCATAAATCCATACAGCTCCTTTCCTTGACTGAGAAGATGCAACCGGAGGAAACCGCCGGAGAACCGGGTCAGAAACCTGACCCTGTCACCGAGGTGGATGTGGTCCAGCCATGCCTTGAGCTGACGGTGAAGGTGGAGGACCGACTCAGCATTGGCAGCGACGGCAGCGCGGTGGTGGACGACGACGGCCGCCAGCTTCTCGACAGTGGCGACTCGTACTTCCCGGACAATGACTACCCCGACTGCATAGCGGCCGTTGAGGGTATCAACTCGGAGGAGGACGATGGCAGCGACGACGGACGGAGCTACTTCGATGTGTTCGCGGTGGAGCAGCAGGAGCCGATAGGGTGGTGTATCTGGTCTTGAAATGAAGACCAGTTTATTAGCTTATTGTGTCATTTTAAGTTCCTAGCTGTGTTCTACAAATAAATTGTAATTTGAGATTTGCTGTATTTTATCTGTTATGCTGGGAGTTAAGTTTATTAAATATATACATATTATATGTATGTGTGTAAAACCTGTCCAATTTAATTTGATGAATACTTGAAATGTTTTGGAGAAAATGAAAATCGTAGTAATGAACTTAACCACAGAATTCGTCGATTGCAACGGAAAACATTTGTTGTCGTTTCATTTGGCATATTGGTATTTCGAATCCACTAGCAATTTTAAGAAATTATTCGAGTTTACACAGTTTCTATACCTCTTTTCCTACGTTTAACTATTTTTTAATTGATTTATTAACATGATTTGTGTTTATTGTTTTTCCTTGATATTTTTAATGCTTTTGCTATAATTTTTATAGCTTTTGACTTAATCGTGAGCGTCCATTGGCCTGCTTAGGACTTGTAAGAAATTGGATTTTATCTTCTTTGTAGGCGAGGTATTTAAATTTTGTAACAAACATTTTTTTTCCTAATTGTTTTATTGAACTTTGGCTTACTATCTTAGTAGTTTGAGCTTTTACTTGTTATATAAAAAAATTCCTAGGTTTTTTTTATTATTATCAGAATTTATATTTAATTTTTGTATTTAATAATAATATAGTGATTTATTACTTGTTACATCATTATATTTTATACTAGTATGTAGGGCTGGCAAAATATACCGAAATACCGAAATACCGCACTTACCGTACCTAAAAAAATACTGAAAATACCGAATTTTCGGTATACCGTACTTTTCGGTACGGTATTATACCGTACCGACAGTTTTAGATACGGTAAATGTATGCATTTTGTATATACCGCGGTATACCGCATTATACCGCAATTGCGGTATATACCTCAAATAACACGGTATACCGCAAATACGGTATATACCGCAATTGCGGTATATACCGGAAATCACGGTATACCGCGGTATACCGCATATTGCGGTATACCGAAATCACGGTACGGTATACCGACAAAAGCGGTACGGTAACGATATCTAAATTTTGGTATACCGACTTTTCGGTATACCGCAATTGCGGTATACCGACAAAAGCGGTACGGTAAAAGTATGGTTTTTGGTCATACCGCACGGTACGGTACGGTATGCGGTATGGCCATTTCGGCGCGGTAGACCGTACCGTTCCAACCCTACTAGTATGTAATTAGGCTATGTATGGTGTAATATATAAGTTTCAATATTTTGGAATCAAACACTCTACCTTGAACCCCACTAGTGCTGCAGTTCAACTAAGTTTCAATGTATCTACAATTATTAAAAGAATAGTCAGAGCTGTGTATAATAATAGTCATATATTTTCAAGCCGTTCCTTTTCTTTTAAAAAATTTCATTCGATAATATAATCATATGATGTGCTACATGTCCATTATACAATTAACATACATACATATATACATACAACTACAAGCAACATCAACATCAACATCAATGATCAATCAGCATCCACCACCCAAAGTAAACAAATAGAAAATTTGAAAATAAAAATTATCACTTTGGTTTGATGCATTTTATTTGCATCCACTGCTTTGCAATATCTATCTATCTTTGTGGGTTGAGTTGGCAAACTTTCAGCATCACAACAAAAGCTACATATATATATTTATATATCACAAGAAACTCTTTTCATAGTTAGTGGAATTGAAAGAGAAGTGTGTGGGGATTTGAATCTCATTCCCAAAATGCCACTTTACAAGATCAGATTTTATTTGTTTACTAACTAAAACCTTTGATACTTTGTGATTTTTACTTGTCTAAAATCTTATGTATTCATGAAGGCTCAAAATTAATGATCAGGGTTGTAGATTATTGAAATCAATTGATAAGGGTTTAATTTTTGCTATTTATTGAAATCGCATGCTCGATTTTTATATAAATTGTATCAGATCATAGTTTACATGGCACGAGATCGTTAAACAAAATGAATGAAATAAAGTATCAATGTGGACTACACATCAATAATGCTTTATGGGTTGTGCTCACAAATGATATAGTATGACACATTAGTCCTCCCTCCGTTGCAAGTTAACCCAAAGTGTATTCAATTTTTTCAAGAAATTTAATTGGTAAAAATGAGGACATGTATAAAATTGTTCAATTAGGAATGAGCAATCACAATTCACAAGAATAATCTTCTTATCCAAAATAAAATACTTGGAAAAATGTTTTAACTAAAAATGTCCATATCCCATATTGTATTTTGATAAGACATTTTTGGACTAAAGAAATGAATGCTATAGCTACAATAGGAAGACTAAGTGGAGACTACAAATGTCAAATAAAATGTGGACATTTTCATGTGATGGGTATCAAAGCTATAATGTCACATACCACAATCCACATTACCAATCAATATTAGAATACTTCCCCCCACTTTCATATATGCCACAATCTCAGCTATAACATCTACCCCACCCGCAATTCAAAAGTAAAATTTTAAAATAGCACATCAATATGACCCTATTATCCATTAAACTTTTAATAGAATTGGTAATAGTACTATGGATGTTATTAATTCCAAATTTGTGGATTAATGCTAACCATTAAGGAGTCCAATTGTTTGTGTGATGTGATTTGACATTTCTAACAGTCTTAGACAGCGTTTACTCTTCAGGTTTATCTAAAACAAAACATTAGTAGTATATAGTACTAGTATATACTCTTATTTAGTCATTCGTCCAAAAAAATGTGTTTTTTTTTACTTTTGGGCAGACTTCAATAAATTTTTGAGTTGCTTTGGGTATAATGAAAACTCGTTATATTGTCATTTTAATTTGGTTGAATGTAGTGTGAACGATAGACGATCATACCAGTTCTTCTTATTCTGTATTAATGATCAATTAACACTATTTTACTAATTTAGACGAGTCGTTTCATAAAAAATTAAATTCAATTTTTGTTTAGATTCATGAGAAAATGGATGAAACCATCTTCACAAAACGTAGAAAGGATTGACTACGTTAATTTATCAAAAAAAGAGTTGATTTCTATATTACTCACGTACTAATTTGCAATAAGTTTCGATTTCATTAATAATGTTGTTGGCAATTGAAACATAAAATGAATATAAAAAATATCCCACATCGGTGTACATAAATAGCTTAATCCACTATATAAGTCTCATGGGTCTCTCCTCCTATGACCAATTGGTTTTAGGATGGAACCCATGGATTTCTATCATGGTATCAGAGCGGGTCACCGACTGTGGGTTATATTTAACTGACCCAGCAGTATATCTGGGCTGAAACTGAAAAAAATGACTGACCCAGCAGTATAACTGGGCTGAAAATTTGGGCCAGTGGTCCAACCGATCGAAAAAAAGATTTGGCCGATTGTCCAATCGATCATAAAAAAGTCCAAACCCAGCAGTATATCTGGGCTGAAACTGAAAAAAATGACTGACCCAGCAGTATAACTGGGTTGAAAATTTGGGTCAGTGATCCAACCTATCGAAAAAAAAGATTGGGTCGATGGTCCAATCGATCATAAAAAAGTTCAACCCCTCCAAGATTCACCTTGAAGGGTTTGATTCACCATCTTGAAGGGTTTGATTCACCTTGAAGAGTTTGAGGGAGAGTGTTGGCAATTGAAACATAAAATGAATATAAAAAATATCCCACATCGGTGTACACATATAAGTCTCATGGGTCTCAAAGAGCTTAATCCACTGTATAAGTCTCATGAGTCTTTGCTTAATCCACTATATAAGTCTCATGGATCTCTCCTCATGGATCTCTCCTCTTATGACCAATTGGTTTTAGGATGGAACCCATGGATTTCTATCAAATGTAATTAAAGTAACGCACTATTGGTCTAGCAAAAAAATGTTTCACGATCGATAAAGAGTATATGTATATATAGGCCCAATTCATTTAAAAATCTATAAAACTATCGGTCTATTTAGGCCCAATTACATGATATGCCAATCAAAAAAATATTACAAACATTGGGCTGTGTAAAATATCTTGGGCCATTACCAACATCATTGGATCTTTAAACTGGGCTTTGAATATATTTAAGCTACACAGTGTAAAAAGATTAGTGTGGCCCAAAAGAAAATTTCACGCCTCTTCTTTAGAAGTACTAAACCAATTATTAACAATAATATAAATCCATGTGACGTAACTCGAAGATAATTCAGAAATAAACGCAGCATCTAAAACGAAAACAAGAGTCAATAAAGTTAGAAAAATATTGTGTAAATTGCTTCACCAACTCCACAAATGTTTGAATAATTGCCTCACTTACTCAACACCAATGTCTGTATTCGTTTAGCTCCTTCTATTCGCTCACATTCCATCCAAAATTTTCTATTACAAAAACTATGTCACGCTACATTATATTTCCAAACTCATCTAATACTACAAGACAAATAATCACAAACCAATCTTCATCTTGAAAATGCGGCATGAATGTTTGAGATGGAAAAGCACAGCGTAGGTCTAGCAACGCAGATCCTAGTAATGGCGATCGTGATTTCAGTGATCCTGCTGTTTCTAGGAATGGGCGTGCTAGTCCTGATCCACGTCTGGATCGTGGGGCGGACGCTGAGGAACGATGTCAGTAGTGAGAGGAGAAACGCGGTGGAGAGGGAGAGCTTGGGGAGCACGAGCATGTCTCGGGACGACATCGAGAAGCTGCCGTGCTTTGACTTCGCGGCCAAGGCTAAAGGCAGCAGCCCGGCAGGGGACTGCGCGGTCTGCTTAGAGAAGTTCAAGGCCGGGGAGAGATGCCGGCTGCTGCCGTCGTGCAACCACAGCTTCCACGCGGAGTGCGTGGATTTGTGGCTGCTCAGGGCTCCCGTTTGCCCCATTTGCAGAGCTGTGGCTGCTGAGGAACAAGGAGGTGCTGTTGACTGTTGAGATGGAGGAGGGTTTGTAGTGTTTAATTAGGTTATTCGAATCATGAGTTTCTGTATTTGGAGTGAATGTGTGATAGATTGTGTACATAAAAAATTCAAACAATGAAAGAAATATACTCCCTTTGTCTGCCCGTTAAATGTCACATTTTTCATTTTTCTTCAGTCGCCCGTAAATATGGACCTCACATTCCATTAAGTCATCAGTTAACATTTTAATAATATAAAAATAGAATTCACGTTCTACTAACTTTATTATCTACTTTCTTTTATAAAGTCAAATATGAGCTAATGAGCTGATCAAAATTGTGACATTTATTGCCGGAAGGACCGAATATGATTTATAACTTGTCATAGTACTTTCCATGAAGTTTAATCATTAATTATTTCGTATAAAAATTAGATAGTGGTAATTTTAAGTTTAGTGATTTTTTGGAATTTTAATACTCAACCTTTAATTTTAGATAAACACTATATTTAGTCTTTGTTCCAGGGATTGAGGTTAAAAGTTTTGGACGTTAATTGGCGTCAAAATTCAGAATTTATTGAAAATTTTAAAATGTTTTTCATCATATTTCTCACACTTTTGTATCGGTAAGGTTTATTTTGACTTTTTGAGACGAGTTTTGGCATTGGGCTTTTGGGCCTGTTATTTTGACTTTGTAGACGAGTTTTGGCATTAGGCTTGTGGGCCTGATTTAAAATGAAGCATTGAGAATTAATACGGTTTCGGGCCTTTTCTAATTAAGTCTCGGCCTATCTTAACTCGTAATTTTGTTTACGATTATATTGTTAACTCTATTAATCACGAATCATTTTCCCGAATTCAAATGTGACTGACTTGATTACATGTCAATCTTAATCCAAGAATTTATTTGTCTAATTTCAAGAAATCCTTTAAAAAGAAAATAAACATATCATACAAAAATGAAAATATTAGTAAAAAAGAAAAGAAAAAAAATATATGGAAAATTTGACTTACATATTTTTCAATACGAGTTTATTTGACAAATGTCGGCACATTTTAGATATTGAGCTCCTATATGTAATGCATAAATCAATATATAGAATAAAGTATGGGAAGGAAAAGAAAAGACATCCCCATCATTTCCTCTCTCGCATTTCATATACATTTACAAATCCAACACGGCTTCTCTACATCGACATCCCACTGGTGCACCTTGGGTGAAGTTGAACATAGACGGTGTCTTCTCTACATCGACTCTGACGGCGGGAGAGGGAGGATTGGTCCTGGTTCTGATGGAGGCCTTTTGCTGGCTTTCTGTGCTCCGATAGCTGCATCATCGAGCTTTGAGGCGGAGCTTTTGGCTCTGATTTGGGGTTTGGAGATGGCTATGGAGCTTTCTACTCACATTTGGATAGAGCTGGACTTAGCGGCTCTGGTTAAATCGTTGTCATCTGGGCACCTTGGCTCTGCGGATTTTAGACATCATATGGCTTTGATCCGGAGTATGACAGTTCAGCGGCATGTTCGATTCTCACACATCTACAGAGAAGGAAACTGGGCTGCTGATTTTCTAGCAGGTAGGGGGGTCCAGACCCCTGCCCTTACATACTTCGATCCAATCTCTGCGCCTCGGTATCTGAAGGCGCTAGTTAGGATGGACCAGCTGTGATATCCTAACTTCCGTTTCCGACGTAGAGATGGTTGGTTTTGATCCTTTTTCGCTTCTCCCTTTTGTGTATTTAGTCACATTTTTTTCACTTGATAGCACGGAGGATCCCGAATTACGGGACCTCTACTTTGCATTTTCATGTTCTTGTTTGGATCTTAGTCACTTTTAGGCTAAGATCATGTTTTTGGAACATTACATTTTGATCTTATTTACGGGTTGAGGGTTTGCCTAAATCCCCCGCCCACGAAGGGCGCATTTGATTAAAAAAACAAAAAAACAACAAAAAATGTGGGCGCCTTTGATTAAAAAAACAAAAAAACAACAAAAAAAAAACAAATCCAACACGGCTTCTTGCCTATTAAATTGACACCACCTTCTGATTTTTCACCCAATTGAACCTTTTGCTTTCATTTCCCTATGCATGTTCACACACAGACCACAGGCACACTATACTCATTTGGACGAACAATATAAATGCTGATTGCAACACAATTTGACTTGTTGGAAAACATAGACCATATGCTTAACTTTTTCAAATTCATAGTAATTTGAGAACAAAAAAGGTCATAATTGGCATAAATTAAGACCGGTGATTATGTATAGAAATTATAAAAACCAATGAAATTAAAATTCAAGCCTTTAAACGAATCATCGAAGCTATCAGTTTATGGTTCAATAGATCGGATCGATTTGACGACTCATCGGTAATATTTTAAACTATATCCTATAAGGCATAAGCTAATCATATTACAAGAATGGCACGTTGAGATTAATTATCAACAAAATCATGCCCGGGATTTGTTAGATTGTAACTACTTCATGTAACTCATTAACGAGTAGTATAATACTCCTATTATATTCTATAAATACAAAGACTATGTTTAATTGGCCATATTAATAATGCAAAAAGCATTTAAAAGCCATAAATTCTTTTACCCCATAATTCATTTAATAGCCATAAACTTTTGTACCACAAAAAATTATTGGAAAGTATGAAAGAATTTCGCACACGGCATGTGACAATAAATTCATAACTAAAAATGAAATTTTAAGAGTAAAAATATACTCCATAAATAAATTAAAGTACTCGTGTAGCAATGTCTAACGTTGAAATTCATATAAAGAAAAGAAAGGAAAAGAAAGAATTGGAAGCCCGCATAAATATAATTACGACTGCACATGTATAACCTATTACTTTTGAGTTTTGAGTAATTGTGCCCAGAGTCTAGAGAGAAACTTTTGACTTTTTCGATTTTTATTCACTCAAATAATTGAAATATTATTTGTGAAAATAAAATTTATATAAAAATTCTAATTTAAATAAATAGAAATTAATTTTTAAAGACAGATAAATAAACAAATATTATAATTTTTTTACTATAAGACTAGTACTTTTTACTATTTGATACTTTTGTCACATGGCATTAAATGTCTCATATTTTTAAATGTTGCTTAATCTCATTTCAGGATTATTACATTTTAGAAAGTGAACCTTGTATTTTATGAAATTACTTAACTTATAGTATTATATTATAAAAATAATATACTCCATAATTTTATTAACTTTTTTTCATCATTTTCTTTTATAAAATCAAACCAAACACACAGATACAGAGACAAAAAAAATGGCTCCTCCTTCTTCCAAGCCTCACATAGTGGTGTTTCCCTTCATGTCAAAGGGACACACAATCCCCCTCCTCCACCTCACCCACCTCCTCCTCCACCGCGGCCTCGCCACCGTCACCATCTTCACCACCCCCTCCAACCGCCCCTTCATCTCCGAATCCCTCACCGCAACCACCACCACCGACCTCTCCATCGTCTCCCTCCCCTTCCCCCAAAACATCCCCGGCATCCCCACCGGCGCCGAGAGCACCGACAAACTCCCCTCCATGTCCCTCTTCCTCCCCTTCGTCCAATCGCTCGAGCTCATCCAACCCTCCTTCGAGCAAGAGCTTGAAAAAATCCACGCACGCGTCTCCTGCATTATATCAGACGGCTTCCTCCACTGGACCTTAGAGTCAGCCTCCAAATTTGGCATTCCCCGCCTCAGCTTCCTCGGCATGAGCCACTACGCCATGGCGGTGTCCAGAGACGCCGCCATGAACGGCCTCCTGTCGGCCCACGAGTCAGACAATGAGGCCGTCCCCCTCGTTAGGTTCCCGTGGATCCAGGTCACCAGGAAAGACTTCGATGAGCCGTTCAATCAGCGTGATCCGAGTGGTCCCCAAATGGATTTCATCATCGAGTCCACCACAGCAACACAGAACAGCTTTGGTTTGTTGGTTAACACTTTCTACGGGCTCGAGCCCATCTATGCTGACTACTGTAACAACGATGGCAAGCTTAGAACATGGAGCATCGGCCCGCTCTGTCTCACAAAACTACCAAAAAAGTTAGGTTTTGAGACACAGAAAAAACCATGGATGGAATGGCTCGACCGTCATAGCCCGGTTATATATGTCGCGTTTGGGTCACAGGTTCAAATCTCGCCAGCTCAGCTCCAGGAAATAGCCCTGGGGCTGGTATCCGCGGAGGTGAGCTTCCTATGGGTTGCGAAAAAGAGCGAGATGAATGAGGTCGAGGTGGAAACTGAAAGGGGACTAGTGGTGACGGAATGGGTCGATCAAGAGGAGATTCTCGAGCACCCGAGTGTTCGGGGGTTCCTGAGCCACTGCGGGTGGAACTCGGTGCTGGATGGGATATGCGCGGGAGTTCCGATTCTGGCGTGGCCGATGATGGCGGAGCAAGGGCTGAATGCGAAGATGGTGGTGGAGGAGATCAAGGTTGGATTGAGGGTTGAGGCGGTTGATGGGAAAGCGAAGGGGTTTGTGACGGCGGAGAGCTTGAGGAGAGGAGTGAGGGAGTTGATGGAGGGTGGGAAGGGGGAAGAGGTGAGGGAGAAGGCGAGAGAGGTTGCTGAGGCCGCCATTAAAGCTACCAATGAAGGTGGATCTTCGTGGAATGCTTTGAATAGCCTCATTGATGAGATACAGAGGAAGAAACAAATCAACGGTTTTAAATCGATTTGAATATTAGTATAAGTTTGACTTTTAAAAAAAATTGTTATATAAGTGTTTTCATAACTAGTACTACGTACTACATTATAATTTGGAAGGCATGGAGTCCAATGACAGGTCATCTTGTCGAATTTTCGCGTGGATTTTTGTTTTTGTGTATGGATTTATGTACCAAACTTTAGTGTTTCTTTAACTTATAGTAGTATTTATTTTTGGAAATCTGGAAATAGTTATAAATTATGGAAAAAAGAAATGCACATATATGTAATGCGATTTTACGTTGTTAGTCATAAGTCTAGTATGGTGAGCTGGTGACAAATTATTTAATCTTTTAGATTTTCGATTTTAGGATATTTTTCAAAATGTCGATCGCAAAAATTGGAAGCTTTATGAAATGAAGGATTAAGACACTAATTCGTATATATAGTGTGTCAAGTGGGTAGATAAATAAGGTGGACAAAGTATACTCCATCCAGCACCGAGTTCCACCAGCAGTGGCTCAGGAACCCCCGAACACTCGGGTGCTCGAGAATCTCCTCTTGATCGACCCATTCCGTCACCACAAGTCCCCTTTCAGTCTCCACCTCGACCTCATCCATCTCGCTCTTTTTCGCAACCCATAGGAAGCTCACCTCCGCGGATACCAGCCCCAGGGCTATTTCCAGGAGCTGAGCTGGCGAGATTTGAACCTGTGACCCAAACGCGACGTACAGGACCGGGCTATGACGGTCGAGCCATTCCATCCATGGTTTTTTCTTTTTCTCAAAACCTAGATTTAGGTTTTTCGGTAGTTTTGTGAGACAGAGCGGGCCGATGCTCCATGATGTAGGAGGCTTGCAATCATTGCGAAAGTGGTCAGCGTAGATCGGCTCAAGCTCGTAGAATGTGATAACTAACAAGCCAAAGCTTTTCTCCGTTGCGGTGTTGGACTTAACGATGAAATCCATGTAAGGACCACTCGGATAGCGCTGATCGAACGGGTCATCGAAGTCTTTTCTGGTGACCTGGATCCACGGGGAACCTGACGAGGGAGACGGCCTCATGGTCGGACTTTGGGGCCGACATGAGGCCGTTGAAGACGGCGTCAAGGCACACCGCCATGGCGTAGTAGCTCATGCCGATGAAGCTGAGGCGAGGGATGCCTTCAACCTTTAATAATTTATTAAGCTTTCAAATTTTGTAACAAACTAATAATGACGATTAGTGTTCATTTATTAAAATTATCACTATCTTTATATACTTTAATAAGTATTACGTGGAGTACTAATAAATCACATGTCAAAATAAATTCCTTTTCAATTTATCTAGTTTCGAGTTTTGAATATAATTACAAATCCCAATTTATTCATTTTATCTGGGAAGAGGAATTCCTTTTCAATTTGAACTGATAAGTGACAAGTACTCTCCCGTTTCCACCAGTGTCTCTGCCAAATACTACCACATTTTGCTATTTCAGTCCGTCCCACAATAAAAGTCACATTTTACTTTTATCATAAATGGTAAGTAGACCCCACATTCCACCAACCAATTCTACTCACATTTTATTATAAAACTAATATATATAAGTGGAACTCATAGTCCACTAACTTATTCAACTCACTTTTCTTTACATTTCTTAAAATTTGCGCCTACACTAAATGTGACACTTAATATGAGACAGAGATAGTAATTTTCAATTTTGTACGTTCAGTCATAAATGACATTTAAACGTGACACAAATTACTAGTATTAATAATTCAGTAATATTAGTCTATTCTCATTAAAAGAGTATTTCACGTAATTGAGTTGGCCATATTATAATAATATAGAGGGAAGAATTTCTGTCTGCCAGCTTTGTCAATGTATCAACTTGTTCGTATCAATTTTTTTTGTCTGCAAACTTCAATGTAAAAGTACCCTCAAGCCCTTGAAGGGCATTTTTAGTCTATTTATTCTCTATTTCTTTATTAAAATATTTAATTTTCTCTCTTAATTTTTTTGCCACTTTCTTCCTTCTCTTTTTCTTTCTCCTCTACTTTAAAAGAGGCAAAATAAAATTTAAGAAAGGTAAATTGAATATATAAATAAAGAAGAGAAAAATAAACCGACTGAAATGCTCTTAATGGGCCCGAGAGTATTTTCGTCCAAAAAAATCTGAAATAGTGAAAAAAAACAGCTCAAACGATAAAACATCAAAGTTAATGGACCTCATAAAATATTTTCAAATGTTACGGACCAAAATTGATACATTGTGGCAAAGTTCGCGGACCAAAAGAAATGTATCCAACCGAATGTGACATTTCATTTATTTATTTTATTTGTTGCCTAACTGAAGACGAGCCCAGAAGAGATGAGAGAGGTATTTGCAAGAGAGTAGAGGCGTTGTGTTTTGGAGGTGATCGGGCTGGAATCTGCAGTTACAATTTGAAAGCCAAAAATGTTCACGGTTCGATTGGGTAAAAACTGGCCAATTGGTTTTAAAGAAATTGAAAAATCCATTAAAAATCAGACAATTTTGAACCAGAACCGTTAATTCCAAAGTCAGACCAGTTAAGCACCCATCTCTCTCAAAATGGGGGCCGGCCGGTGGCATCTCTATTTGGAAGAATGCTCTTATAAATTTATGGACATGGGAGAAACTACCCACTAAGCCTAAAGAGAGCAATGAAGTTGATCGAAATGCCAACTATACCTAATTAATAATAACTACTCCCTCCGTTCCAAGATATTATACTAATTTCTTTTGGCATAAGAATTTATGAGGTGTTGTTTAGTGATGTAAGGTAATAAAGTAAATTTTTACCACAAATAGAAATGACTCAAATATGTTGGGACACCCCAAAGTAGTATACGAGTCTAATATCTTGTGACGGAGGGATAGTAAGTAATTAAATTGAAATCATCAAATACCCAACTATACATTAGTAGTATACGTTGGACAGTTACAAAATTGAAAATAAAGGTTAATTGCCTACAAAATAACAAAGTTTTATCAAATTTTAATTTGTCATGCACTTTTAAATTTTGAATGATAAAATTTGTCAATTATTTCATGATAACTTATTCAGGGACAAATTCGATTCTAAATTCATATGCGCATATAAAATTTTGGTGTTGTCAATGAATAGTGGCATGATTGTATATTAATGTGACGACGTAGACGACTAGATGTCATTTTGAGCTTAATAAAAAATAATTGCAAATTTAGTTAAATGTAACAATTGAGAAAATTTTGGAACATGTCATGATTTATCATTCATATTTTGTAAGATATGGAACAAACTAAAAATTGACCAAAAGTTCATAATTTTATAGTCATTTAACCCAAAAAATAAACGGTTATTTACATTTCAAACTCTAAGCCATTGATAACAAACACCAAATAGCAAACATCTTTTATTGCTACCAAATGTGTAACGGTGTAAGAAGTCTTGACTGTGAACAGTCCCCCCATAAATTTCATCATTTAGTATTATATAGGGGTAATTACACAATACATACAAAATATTTCATCAATGTTTCAATTTAGTACAAAAAGTTTTAAGTTAACATATATCATACAAAATGTTTGATTTGTATTTCAAATTAGTACATTCCGTCAAATATCACTAACACTATTACTTTTTTCTTGTTTTTCATCATATTCAGTGTGTTATAATTCTGAGTTTTTCACTTATTTCTAGACGAAGCATTTTAAAGAAAGTCTGCAGACATTTGAAGAAGTTTATGCAACAGCCAAGCTCTTAAAAAAAGGAAAAGGAGCAAGCATTGCAGACAAACCTAAAACAATAGCAATGTAATTACCCTCAGATGGAAGAAGGAGACAAAAGGATTTCCTCAATATATCTTGTGAATCAATGGCATCTATCTTCTTGAAGTTGTGGTCGTTCTAGATCTCTGAATGAATGATTGTGATGATATTTTGTGGTAGTAGATACAGTGCTAAGGTTAGTCTAACAAGGTTTGTCTGCAATGCTTGCTCCTTTTCCTTTTTTTAAGAGCTTGGCTGTTGCATAAACTTCTTCAAATGTCTGCAGACTTTCTTTAAAATGCTTCGTCTAGAAATAAGTGAAAAACTCAGAATTATAACACACTGAATATGATGAAAAACAAGAAAAAAGTAATAGTGTTAGTGATATTTGACGGAATGTACTAATTTGAAATACAAATCAAACATTTTGTATGATATATGTTAACTTAAAACTCTTTGTACAAAATTGAAACATTGATGAAACCTTTTGTATGTACGGTGTAATTATCCCGTATTATATGCATATTTATTTTACTACTTCTATCAGTAGCAGCGCAGATGGAAGATACGTCCTACTTCTCCCCTCTAGCCCATAGTTAGAATCCCTTCACTAGAAATTTTGTTTTTAGTTCCATTTGTTTATACTAATGCTCATTTTTGTTCATTTTAAAGCTCTACCTTTTTATTTCATTTAATACATTTGTTTATTATTTGTATATTGAATTTTATCTGTGATCGAAATAACAACATAAATTAAGTATAATAGTAATATTTACGATTTAGAAAGTGGAAAAAGACAAGGATATTTCTTCCTTATTATCCATCTTCTCTCGTTGCTCCTTAGGTCGGACTACTATTGGAAACCAAAAATACCCACAATCGTTATCAATAATTTGGCCTCCCAGTATAAAAATTCTTGCTTCGCCACTGGTTATGGTTTCATTTTCTTTTGAGTATTTTTTCGTTTCCTCTCTATATATACAACAAGTGAATACTCTTACCGTCCCCATCTAATAAAAGAATAACTTTAATAATTAAAATTGATCAACATAGATAATCTTGTGTTTTTTTTCGAGGGAAAGTTAGACATTGCAAATAAGACCAAATCAATAACTAATAATTTCCTACATACACTAATTATAATCCAGTAATCCCTTTTTTCGGAACTACAGCATTGCTAAACTATTAAACTACTAAGCTAAATTAATCGATTAAACACAAATTTGGTTTTTACGATACGAAAAATACTACTCCTATAAGGCGAAATTTATAAATTTCCCCCTGCAGTCAACATTTTAGTAGTAGTTCATAGACTTGTTAAATTGGATAATGTGAATATAACGAGTTTCCTAATTGCACAAAATTTACTTCTTAAATTGGATTGTGTAAAGAAAAAAGGAAAGAAAAAACCGAAATTCCCGCGTTTCCTCTAAAAAATCTTAACGGTCATAAACGTCCCCCAATGCACCCCTCCGACCAAAACACTTAGAGAATCCTTGATCGATTTGTCTCCGCTGCCCGAAATCACACAAAAAATAAATTGCCATCGAATTGCTGCCGCTGTCGTTGAATTCGTCAATTGCTTTGTCCGCCGCCGCCACAAGAAGAAGAAGAAGAAGATTCGGAAAAATCGACATCCGCGCGGAGAATCCTGCCCAAAATCGGGATCCTCCATGGAAGATGAATAGGATATTCTCCCAGCCGGCGTCCCACCTCCGGCAGCTCCGGCGATCGTTCACATCCCGGCGCCACCACCCCCACCACCACGACCCGACCGCCGCCGCGGCCGCCGCGGACGAGCCGAACTCCCTGACCATCCTATGGCACTACCAGATCCTGGACCCCAACAGCGACATCGTCAATCTGTGGAACCACATCTTCCTGATCACGTGCCTGGTCTCCCTCTTCATCGACCCCCTCTACTTCTACCTCCCCTACGTTGAGGACGGCGCCGCCTGCATGAACATCGACATCTCCGCCTCCATCCTCATCACCTACTTCCGCACCGTCACCGACTTCTTCTACTTCCTCCACCTCCTCATGAAGTTCCGCATGGCCTTCGTCGCCCCCAGCTCCCGCGTCTTCGGCCGCGGCGAGCTCGTCATGGACCCCCGCCAGATCACCCTCCGCTACCTCAAGTCCGACTTCATCGTCGACCTCTCCGCCACCCTCCCCCTCCCCCAAATCCTCATCTGGTCGGTTACACTTTTCACTTCTCTCTTTGTTATACTAGTAGTAGTTATTTTTGTTTTACTTGCCAACTAGGTATGTCATCCCGGCCACGAAGACAGACGGTGGCGGCCATTCCAACAATACACTTGCCCTCATTGTACTCATTCAATACATTCCGCGCCTCTTCGTCATCTTCCCTCTCAACAACCGGATCATCAAGACCACGGGCTTCATTGCGAAGACGGCTTGGGCTGGCGCGGCTTACAATCTCCTCCTCTTCATGCTGGCCAGCCATGTGATTGGAGCGTCGTGGTATCTGTCCTCGATTGGGCGCCAGTATTCGTGCTGGAAGCAGAGGTGTTTTGAGGAGATCTACACTCCTCCGCATTGCAATGTGAAGTTTCTTGATTGCTCCAAGATTAAAGCCATGGGAGCGGAGCGGGAGAACTGGTTGAATCTCACCACAGTTCTTGCTCGCTGCGATGCCAAGAATGGGGATTCCGATTTCAAGTTTGGTATCTTTGCTGAGGCCTTCACTAGCGAAGTCGCTTCCTCTACTTTCGTTGAGAAGTATCTCTACTGCCTCTGGTGGGGCTTGAGAAATTTGAGGTACATTTCCTCATCATACTTCTCTTCTCTTCTCTTCTCTGTTTATACACATTTGCTCATCTTGCTTCTTCATTTGCAGTTCGTATGGGCAGACTTTGAGCACGAGCACGTTTATTGGAGAGACCGTTTTCTGCATAGTTCTGTGCATTTTTGGGCTAATTCTGTTTGCACAGTTGATTGGGAATATGCAGGTAAGAATAGCAATTACTCCTTTAGAGTAAAATATAAGACTGATTGCTTATGTTTGTTTGTTTTTTTGTGGTGAAGACTTACTTGAGCTCAATGACATTGAGGGTAGAAGAGTGGAGAATCAAGAGGAGAGACACGGAGGAGTGGATGAGGCACCGGCAGCTGCCACCGGACTTGCAAGATCGCGTTCGTCGCTTCGAGCAATACAGATGGCTGACAACAAGAGGAGTGAAGGAGGAAGAGATTCTAAAATCCCTACCTCAAGACCTCCGCCGTGAGATACAAAGACACCTCTGCCTCAACCTAGTTCGTGGCGTAAGTCTCTCACTCTCTCTGTTGCAAACGTGACACAAGAATGACCAAATTAAAAAGAAATTCAATTTTATGATATGAAGGTGCCCTTCTTTGCGCAAATGGACGACCAGCTTCTCGACGCGATCTGCGAGAGGCTAACGTCGTCCCTGAGCACGCAGGGCAGCTACATTGTCCGGGAGGGGGACCCGGTGGACGAGATGCTATTCGTGATCCGAGGGCAGATGGAGAGCTCCACCACCAACGGCGGCCGATCGGGTTTCTACAACTCGATCACGCTGAGGCCGGGAGACTTCTGCGGGGAGGAGCTCCTGACATGGGCGCTCCTGCCCAACTCCTCGCAGAACCTCCCGATCTCAACGCGAACAGTGAAGACGGTCACCGAGGTGGAGGCGTTCGCGCTGAGCGCGGAGGAGCTGAAGTTCGTGGCGATGCAGTTCAAGAGGCTGCACAGCATGAAGCTGCAGCACGCGTTCCGGTACTACTCCAACCAGTGGCGGACGTGGGGCGCGTGCTTCTTGCAGACGGCGTGGAGGAGGTACAAGAAGAAGAAGCTGGCCAAGGAGCTGGCGCTGCACGAGAATTTGGCGGCGCACGGCCATCACATCGGGGCCACGATCTTGGCGTCCAAGTTCGCTTCGAACACGAAGAGGGGGATTGCGCAGAAGCTGAGGGTGGCGCAGGTGACGTCGCCGTCGACGTTCAGCCTCGTCAAGCCGGATGATCCTGATTTCACTGAGGAGGTTTAGTTTTGCTTTCTTTTTAACAAAACTGTCTTTCTGTTTAAGCCTTATGTACACTACGACACCCTCGTCACTAATGGGGTTTGTATGTATGTTACATGTATCACTCTTTCTTGCTTCATTCACACATTTGTGTATATATCTTTCCCTCTCCCTCTTACATACTTGATACCTATAAAGCTTGCCGTTAAAATTTGCTCCCCATTCACAACCAAAAAAATAAGTAAGCCTATAAATTCTCGTTTTAAACACATTAGTGGAATGTGGTCTATTACCATTTATGATAAATAGCAACAGAGACTCCTATTCACAGAAAAGGAAAAAGTGTGAAAAAAATCGAAGGGAAGGAGTGAGTACTAATATATGGAATCCACTTACTAAAAATAATAAAAATAAAATAAAATTTTTATTAGGGAGGAGAGGGACAAAAAGTAATTTCAAATTGTGAATATAAACAGGCTCCAATTGAGTCAATTTTTAAACTAGGTCCATTTGAAATCCAACCAAATCCTATGAAGGAGTACCAAATTCATTGAATGTTTACCTTGAATGTTTACATTCATTTATATTTTTCCAAATTCTTCCATCAATCTTTGCAAATAATTCTAATAAAATACAGCAAGTTTTAATACACATATTTATTCAATAAATAACTATAGTATTTCATATAATTTTAAAATAATCGAATAAATATATATCTCAACAAAAAGTAACCTAATACGTAAAAAAATATTTTTTCTTGCGCACCCCATCCCACTTACAAAGTGGCGTGAGTTAAATCCAGATTTATAGAAAGAACACAACACAATTCAGTCGTGGGCTTGGGCTGGCTAATCAGTCCGAGATGGGCTCCCGGCCCAATTTACAGCTTCGACCACAACCAAGAGTATCAACCCAATTCTGGACCTATATCACGAAGCCCACTACAAGTTTGCAAAATTGCCCAAGTTAATCCTGAACTTGTATATAAATTCAATTTGATTTTTGCTATTATAAACACTATATACGCTAGTGTCTCATGTTGTACATTTTTAATAATGTATTAGTGTTAATGTACATGGTATGTAAATTACGAAATTATTCGAGATAATCATAAACGATCTCTAAATAGAGAAAACGATCAATTAATTAGCTTGATTGTTGTTAATCTGATCAAATGCACACAACTAATCGAAATAAATCATAAATAACAAAACTCCAAATTTGTTACAATAATCATACATCCCCAATTTTGGTCCTGATTCCTATCTTTTTAGGTAGAAATAATTCAGTTGAATCCCTACACATAAAATTGTTGCTTGTCTCTGAAAAAGATGTTTGTAATTCCTTTTGGGTCGGGCCACAGAAATTGGGACCAAAAACTTCTATTGAAAGCAAAACATTTGTCACATATAGGGGGTGGGCCATCCATTGTTTTAACACATCATATTTAAGTAGAAAAAATAAAATTGTGATTAATGGGCTAAAATTTATTTCTAAGTTTGTCATATTTTTAGAGCACTACTATATGTGGATCAAAGCCGATGTGTGTGGGGACTCTATTTTATTTTTAGTCTGATTAATCTTGAGAGTTCAATTGACATAAGAACGCATATTATTCAGAAATGAAAATAATAATCCGGATTTAGGATTTTTTACATTATAATGAATGGTTGGTCACCCCTAATTCCTAAATGTGAAAAGTCAATAGATTTAATTATTAATAGCATATGTCCATAAAACATGGATACAATCATAGTGTCATCGCGTCACAAATTATCATGTCAAGCTTTATGAATCATGATAAGTATTCATTTAAATATTTATTATAGAGCCATCTAAATGGGATGTTACTCAGACCATTCCATAAAGATTGAAACTTTTCATGATCACAAACAGAAAAAGATAGAATTTGATACTATAAGACATGCAAACCAATATCAACCATATGTCGAATTTAAATGAAACGTATCAATACTTGGCCCCCTCTTTCTCTCTCGTTTTACACGTTATTTTTGGATTTAATCCAATTATTTTAAAATTGTTAATTTTGTCATATTCACTACACTCTTATTCTAATTGCATAAAATTGAGGTGAAATTACTACTTTTTGGTGGAGATTATCTAAATTAAGATATTACGATAATATTGAATTGAACCCTCAAAAGATCCAAATTCATATATCTACTATTTTAAACTGAAATTATTGGAATTCTCTAAAATATATTCCACTTATAAGAGCTTACTTATAGTACTCCATTAAATTATTCACATGTATAAAAAAAGTGAAATCAAGAGAATAACTTATGGCTTTATCGGGTTTTTAGAGCCTCATATATTAATTTGTATACATTTATTTTGATTTTGCGAGAAGTCATAATTCATTTGCTACAACAAATAATGTTATAATTCATTTTCATTTTCATTTTCATTTTCATTTCCATTGAATGATTGTGATCTATATGTGTACCATGTACGTAATATATCAATAAAAAAAAGTGTTATAGTAATGAAGGGGCATTTGCAGACTATATAGGAGACCCCCACCGATAATTTTTGAATTAATATTTAGTACATTGATAAATCATATATATAGCCCACCTTTAAATAGTACTACGTACATTCATCACATCGATCATAATTTAATTTACACTATGTTTTAATTGAATAAATATTTTTTTAGTGGTGGGACAGATGTTCGTCAGTGTAGTGGATGTCTACTTCTCTCTTTTTGTCGAATAATGATTTGATATAATTTATGATATCGCCTTTAGACCATCTTATTCTTATCTCTAATTAATTCATTTTTTCAGTTTTGGTAGTTCAACTCATTATTATATTTATTTGCGATTTCTTTACTATCTTTGACATGACAATTTCCTAATCGTCTCCAATGTATTAATTAAATATCACTATTCCATTCCATATACTCCAAATAATAAATTACTAGTATTAATTAAATTTTTTACTTCAAAATGAGTAGTAGAGTTTTATCCAATCCTTATTTATTTACAAAAGTAATGCTTTCATCGTTTTAAATATTTTCGAAGGAACTCTAATTAAATTAATTGATCATTATGACTAATATAGTAGGTTAGCTATTAATTAATCAATCATAGCTTACCTAACATAGTTGAGCTGTAAAATTGCAGAAAGCTTTCACAAAAGGTTATTTGATTAGTTCAAATATAGTAGACGATACATGCATGGTTCATAGTTTCGCATAGAGAAGTTTTATTGTACTGCTATATATAATTGAGTTAACGTAAAGAATTGGTAAACCTTTTTGTTTGGATTCTCAAAACAATTCAAAAGAGGTTATGGTTTAGATTCTTATAAGAATGGTCTTGGTTTTGAAAATTTAATAACTGAAATTATGGTTCGATCATGGATTTAGAAAATTAAAGACCGATACATGATCTATAAATTATGCTTTAATGATTTTAGTGGGTATATTAATTAATTATTGGATTTTTTGCTATTTCTTCAAATAAAAACACAGTTATCTACAAGAATTAACAAAATCAATCAACTTAAATTTTGATGTACATGAATAGTTCTTTTGAATTTGATCACTAATGAAATATTCGAATATCGACTTCAATACCCCATTTCTCAATTTATGTGCGTCATCCTTTCGCAGTATCGTTCCAATTTTATCGGATGTCTCCGAAAAAAAAACAAATTCGAAAGCCAACTTCATTAAACTTTGTCAAAGATATAATAATTTATCACCAAATCTAAATAAAGATTAACCAAAGTATACAATATCAAAAAGCCAAATATATGAACTGATTTATAATTATTAATTAAGTACACGGACTAACTAATTTTTGAGAAATTAATAGCCCACTACTCTTCACACCCACCCTACACTATTAATGATGATTATAGGCCCTTGAGCAAATTTTATCCTAATTAAAAATTAAAGAGATACCACAAAAATCTCTTCGGCAACAGACCTAGAATTAGAAATCAAAATCTCTTCGGCAACAGACCTAGAATTAGAAATCTGCGCGTATGATGTAATATATTTCTCATATTATGATGATGTAATGATCGAAAGAGATGCAATAAGTGGTCTCGTTATAAGTGTGTTGCGTTTTAATATATTTCTCACACATTAGAAATTGTTGTGCCTTATCCTAAAATATTAGTTTGGCTGACAACATAAGTCAATTACTTCAACTTTTCATGAGTCTACCAAACTCTATTAACCCTTGTAATCATCTAGAAACGACATTGATTACAAATGCGACTATTCAATATAAGTATTACAAAAATTGGCTCATTTAACTATACATCACTATCAAAATTTAAAAATTAAAACTTCAAAAGTGTGGTGTGGTAATTGTTATACAGAGATGGTTCTTCAATTACTTAACTAAACTTCTTTCTTTTTTTTGTTTTTTTTAAATAGAAAAGCAGACTAAGTTGAGTTGAAAATAAACTAACGACAATATGAAATGTCTAATCTATCATGAAGGAGCCAAAAATTAAGATCTGATGGTGATTGATCCTAAGCATGCACCCCCGAGCAAAACTGTAGGCAGGGTGTGATAAGAAGTTATCGCTTTTCACCTTCAATACTCTTATTGAAAATTCATTCAAAGGCGATAAAATAGGAAGTGCGTCAACATGAACTATATATGCATTATTTTTAAACAGTAGTACTCCTACACTTTTATTGAGTATTACGCCTACATACTATGATACTAATAATCCTATATATATTGTATTTATATGTAGCCGTCCACAAAATTAATTAAGATATTAATTTAATCGAACTATGTCAGTCAATTCAATTGGCCGTTCCGAATATATATTACATGAACTTTCGTTGTTGTATTTATATTAAAACACACATAGAGAAATATGAGGGACCGAGATTATATAAAGTTGGCCTAGTATATTTCGTGGGGTTTAGTTATTTCAAATATAAGACATTATTTATTTGTGAAAATTCTCCCATCATTAAAATTCGTGAAATTGTTTGATAATGCTTGTTGCTTTCGTAATTAAAATAATTCAAAACGAATTTATATAATATCATTAGCAACATAACTTACAAAAGACAAGAGAATGTAGTCTAAAAAAGGAGGCATCTTTATATAGAATCGGAATTATGCAATATCTCGTTGAAAAAACCAATATTATTATTATTGACGTTTTCACTAGGAATATTTATTAGCTTTTCATTAATCTAATTCTAGCAAATCCTAATTGGAATTCTACTTCTCTACGTTTTATCATTCACACAGACAAAAACAAGACTCAAAAGATGAACTGTTTCTTTCTATCAATTTAGTTGATCGACGTTCAATAAAACGTGTTTGGTTAGGTATAGTTTTAATAAACACCTTGTTTTCTCTTTAATAAGATGCTTTGATAAGTCATCCAAGTTCAACTTGATACACTTTAAATTTAGAATTTTCAAGTATCAAAACGGATTTTTAATAACTTATACCATAAATAGTTAAAACCACTAAATTGTAATGAAATGTAAATGTTTATAAGAACCAATAGCAATTACCCTCAATTTCATAGTACTAATATTCTTTTATTCAAACGATGTCGTTTTAATGCTAGCTGCTTTTTTTTTCATGTTGACACTTTCAACAGTGTGCTTCAATTTAAAGGCAAAATTATTTTTTTGTGAAAAATTAGAAAAAACTCAAAATTCATGTATTTAGATTCAAAAATTAAAATTTTTGGAGAAAACCAGAAAGCATTATAGTTAAACTCGTGTATTTACAGACAAATAATCCAAAAAAAATACTCTTGGCATTTCAATTTTTCCAAAACTAAAACTAGCGTACGTTGGATTGTCAAGGTCAGAATGACGTCGTTTCGTTATAAATTTTACCCAATATAGTTAATGCCCATAATTTTTGTTTTAAATCTCCTCTTCATCCACTAAATTTCTTCTTAGAAATATAGGGTTTGTGCCAAATTTGCCCTTCATCTTCAACATTCATGGACACGTTAATTCCGAGGGATGGGGCAGAAGTGCATATACAGAAAATAAGTAATCAAAGAGAGTAAATGCCATTTATGACAACGGAAGTACTCATTGATTTTTTTTGGAACAAAAAATATCAACAACTGCAGTTCCCTACCGAGCCAGTCACACCGAATTCACATCTCATGCCACGTTACTTTCATGCCTTCAAACTCAGAAAACTATATATCAATATGTATATACATAAACCAAATATTTTGCATTTGACTATACCTTCTTTTGAAGGTCCTTTTTATACAGATTTTGGACTTATAATCTTTTTGAACTGGTGTAGACTGTAGTGGCCACGCCCACCCATTATCATTTATCAACCAACCCCACAAACACACATAGATTGATAGTAGATCAAAGTAGTTTTAATTTCTCTGCAAAATTGAGAAGATAATACTACTGAGCTACACACCACTACCACCCACCCACTCAGTATATTCGAGCATCTCTGCAAAAATACAAAAAGCAAAAAGCTGAGGCTGTTTTTTTCTCTTTGAAGCTCCCATTCTTCTTCTTTGACTCTTTTTCATTTTTCAAGATTGGGTTTTTATTGATCCAATGGAGGTGGGATTTCTTGATCTTATTCCTGTATAATTTATGAGATACTACAGCCCATTTTGTGTACAGTGAGCTCTGAGAATATTATTTGACTATTAAATCATGTTACTCAGATTAATAGTGTCCACGTACAACACATTTACATATGTGTTGAGGGACAATATTCTATAGCACGATTTCCCACCGGCCTTTTTCATCTTCCTCAGTGGTTCATCCGCCCAAGACTGCATTTTTCTCGATTCCCATTTTGTAGTGTTTTCGTGTTTGTCTCTTGTTCTCACCATTTCTCCAAAAAGAAAAAAAAGGCTTCTTTGTTTTTCTTGAGTTTGTTGGAGCAATTTTGGGGTGGAGCTGAAAAGGGGCTAGTTTGGTAGTGTTGGCTTTTAAAGGATTTTGTTTGGAATGATTTCCCCATGATTTTGAGAAGGCCAGTGATGGATATTGAGAGCTGGAGCCCTGATAAAAAAAATCCCTTAAAGGTGAGTTCTTGCTGCTCAAAATTCAATTCTTGATTTCTGGGATTTTTTTACTCATGATTTGGTGAAATGGGTTGAAATTTGAATTGTGTTTCTCTGCAGAGGGAATCATGGAGAACTGTTTTGACATTGGCGTATCAGAGCTTGGGTGTTGTCTATGGCGATTTGAGCACTTCGCCTCTGTATGTGTACAAGAGCACTTTTGCAGAGGACATTCAGCACTCAGAGACTAATGAGGAGATATATGGGGTTTTGTCATTTGTGTTTTGGACTTTAACTCTGATCCCACTTCTCAAATATGTGTTCATAGTGCTTAGAGCTGATGATAATGGTGAAGGAGGAACCTTTGCCTTGTATTCCCTCCTCTGCCGCCACGCCCGAGTGAGCATGCTCCCGAATGGTCAGCTCGCCGATGAGGATTTGTACGAATACAAGAAAGATGGGATTGCATCTGGTAATTTTAGAGGCCTTGGTTTGAGATTGAGATCCACATTGGAGAAGCATAGGGTGCTGCAGAGGATGCTGCTCATTTTGGCCTTGTTTGGGACTTGTATGGTGATTGGAGACGGGGTTCTCACCCCTGCGATTTCTGGTAGAAATCCACATTGCTTTAATTCTGTTATCCTGTGTTCTTGGATTTAACATTGAGATTTGATCTGTTCATGCTGGTGTTTTTGCAGTTTTCTCTGCAGTTTCGGGGTTGGAGCTCGTTGTGTCAAAGCATCATCACCAATGTGAGCCCTCTTATCACCTTAGATTTCTTCATGTTTTGATGTTATGTTATATGTACTTTATTTGGTGTTTTAGTGGTGAAGAAATTAGTTAGTTTGTTAAATCTCCTGTTTGAGTAAACTTGAAGGATCACAACTGAAATTTTCTAAATTTAGCTACTGTCAATTACTCTAACTCCCGGTTTCTTCGCCTCTGTCGTGCATCTTTAGCTTGTCATCTGATTCCTATTCCGGCAATTTGTGTCTTGAGAAATTCAGTGTGATTGAAATGCCATTTGGAAAACAAGGAATAGGTAGAAAACTGAGATTGGACTAAAAAAAAGAAAGGCTATCTAAGTTATGGTATTTGATTAAGATGTTCCGGCATTCCCATTGACAAATCTGCATAATTTTTTATTCGTAATTGTATAAGTAGATGTGTAGTTCGTGGACAAAGAGATCACACCAAATTGTAATGAAAAATGCATCACTGTGGGGCCTTTGTTAAACTATGACAAAAATCTCTGCTTTAATCAAAGTCCAATCAATATTATCTATATAAAGTAAAGTTAGGTCACCATCTTTCTTGATTGTGGTAGATGTATGGGTATCAATTATCAATTATCGTATACTATCAATAGTGGAGATCCAAGTTGAGATTGCAGATTCTTAGGTGATCATATTATAAGATTTCTTGTGGATAACATAGTAACTTTGAAAAGTAAACTTTGTGTTATAAACGATGAAAAGCAGCAGTAAAGTTGACATGATTTTATTGTTGTTAATACCTCACCTTCAACCAAAACCTTTTCAAGAACTAATAGTTAAGAACATCTCATGACTTTTCTCATCACCTGTTCATCAGTTTTTACTATAAAGTATTAACTAATGAGTAATTTTACTTAACTGTTCCGTGTGTATGCAGATATAGAAGTCCCGGTTGCTTGCGTGATTCTGGTGTTCTTATTCTATCTCCAGCACTACGGGACTCACCGAATAGGATTTCTCTTTGCACCGGTAGTGATCACATGGCTCTTCTGTATCAGTGCCATCGGAGTGTACAACATCATACACTGGAATCCGCATGTTTACAAGGCACTCTCTCCGTATTACATGTACAAATTCCTGAGGAAGACACGGAGAGATGGCTGGATGTCGTTGGGCGGGATTCTGCTATGTATAACAGGTACAAGACTGTACAATCTGCACCGGTCTCTTTCCTTATGCATATTAGTCACTAAATGAATGTACACGTCCAGGTTCGGAGGCTATGTTTGCTGATCTTGGGCACTTTTCACAGATGTCCATCAAGGTATATCTATAGTGTTATACTCCTATTTGTCTGCTCGTTTTATGTTTGAAACCGAAACAAGATTCAAACTGAGAGCTCTCTGACTCCAGATAGCCTTTAGCTGTGTCGTCTATCCGTCCTTGATCCTCGCTTATATGGGACAAGCTGCATATCTATCCAGGCATCACATAAACGAGAGCGACTACCAGATTGGATTCTACGTATCAGTACCCGGTAATGCTAAACACATATTCCATCGTCCCATAACGATGTTCCAAATCCTTGTATCTGCCTTAATATTCCACTCATGGTTGCAGAAAAGCTACGGTGGCCTGTACTTGCAATCGCCATTCTTGCTGCGGTGGTGGGAAGTCAAGCCATCATTACTGGGACGTTTTCAATCATCAAGCAATGTTGTGCAGTGGGTTGTTTTCCGAGGGTCAGAATAGTACACACGTCGTCTAAAATTTGCGGCCAGATTTACATCCCGGAAATCAACTGGACTCTAATGCTGCTCTGTTTGGCTGTTACTATTGGATTTAGAGATACAAAACACATCAGTAATGCATCAGGTAACATCTCGTTCGATTCTTGCTCTTCATCCACATGTATCCCGCTCGTACCTTTTGAAATACGAATAGATTCTCGGTTTTCCCTACTAAGTTGAGAATGAATGCTTGCCGTATGTCTTAAGCTTTCGTCGTGTTTTGCTCGAGCAGGTCTTGCTGTTATAACAGTTATGTTGGTTACAACATGCCTTATGTCTCTTGTGATCATCTTGTGCTGGAATAGAAGTGTCTTGTTCGCCCTCGGCTTCATATTATTCTTCGGCTCCATCGAAGCGCTCTACTTCTCCGCTTCTCTGATCAAGTTCCGCGAGGGCGCTTGGGTCCCTATCGCGCTTTCTTTTACATTCCTCGCGATAATGTACACGTGGCACTACGGGACGCTGAAGAAGTACGAGTTCGATGTCCAGAACAAGGTCTCCATCAACTGGCTCCTAGGTTTGGGTCCGAACCTAGGGATCGTCCGTGTCCGAGGGATTGGCCTCATCCACACGGAGCTCGTGTCCGGGATTCCAGCCATCTTCTCGCATTTCGTGACGAATCTCCCTGCCTTCCATCAGGTTCTTGTTCTGTTCTGCATCAAATATGTTCCCGTGCCCCATGTTCGATCCGACGAGCGATTTCTAGTCGGACGAGTCGGGCCGAAGGAGTACCGCGTTTACCGATGTATCGCACGATACGGGTACCGTGACACGATCATCGATGACGTCGAGTTCGAGAAGGATCTAGTATGTAGCATAGCAGAGTTCATCCGGTCAGAGGTGCCGGAATGCAACGGTTCGTCCGAACACACTCTCGAGAATGAAGAGAAGATGACAGTCATCGGGACGTCGTCATCCCACGCGAAAGGCGTCAAACTATGGGAGGAAGACGAGGGTGGAGATCTGCAATCGTCCGATGATGCTACCACGAGCACGAACGAGCTCGGGGAGATCCGATCGCCAGCGGGGCCGAAGAAAAGAGTTAGGTTTCTCGTCCCGGAGAGCCCGGAAATCGAGAAAGAGGAGAGGACCGAGCTACGGGAACTCATGGAAGCGAGGGAGGCGGGGATGGCGTTCATTCTAGGTCACTGCTACGTGAAGGCGAAGACGGGGTCGAGCTTGATGAAGAGGCTCGTTGTGAACGTCGGGTACGACTTCCTCCGGAGGAACTCGAGAGGGCCGACGTACGCGTCGAGCTTCCCGCGGGCGTCGACGCTAGAGGTTGGTATGATCTACCATGTATGATACCTTGTGCAGCTTCTTGTTTTTGGAAGTTTGGTTTATGTAAATGGATTGAATGAGTCTTTTATACGAGGTAAAGTAAGCTCAAGTTCAAATGAATTCTCGCTATTGTGCAAAACACGATATATAATCTAGTAGTCTATGTACTAACGACAATAACTTTTGTACAAATGAAAATGCAATTGAATCAATTGTAAACAGAAAAAGAGGTGTTTTTAAAACATTATCATAAGTCTATTATATCGTGCTCAAACATTATCATCGAATAATATCATTTTTTTAATCATTTTGTTACATGATAATTTTATATTTTTCATTAATAGTGTTATGTCTGAATTTCAACATCGAAACTTGCTTTGGAATATTTTAATCAAAAACCAAACTCTGATTATAAGGGTTAATTAGTAATTTTATGTGTTGATTTTTGAAAATTTTTATATTCTGTGTTGATTTTTGAAAAAACAAATAAATCTAATATACTGATAACCAATTCAATTTATTGTCCTATAATCATGCAAATAAGATTCAACCAATGATATGCAGTGGATTATACGAAAACATATTTTTATTCTATTTAATTATACAGTAATTTAAGAATAAACTACGTACATCGAGTTGATATTCTAAAAAAATCACCATATAAGAAAAATTCGATTTTAAAATTTATATTGATAGATTTGGTTCTATTTCTAGGGATTGGATCTTAATTGATTCATCTCAATCCAAACATTATTATAATATGAACTATATTATGAAAAAATGGGTTATAGTAGAATTTGATATAAAAATAATAATAGTACTATTTTTTTTTTAAATGGGGGTATAATAACATGTTAAGAAATTATTTTTCTTTTATATTTACTTATAAATTAAAAAAATGTCAGAAATAATTTATTCATGTGGTTATCCATTCCAACATACGCAAATACGTGCCAAAGCCAACACTAGTTGTACTTGACTTATTACATAAGCAACATTAACGTGTAAGTTGCAAGCTTTTCCCCTAATATTTTAGTAATTATGTTTTAAAATACAAATGAAAAATCGGCCGATCACAGTTACAGAGACTAAAAACTGATTACTATGTTAAACTTTATGCTAACAAATTGTTCTTATTCACTTACATGTCTATTTAACATAGAATTTTTAATAGTACTACTAATATTCTTCCTTTCCTGTCCTAATTAAATTGAAGTATTTCTTTTAAACATTGACATTAAATAAAATTAAAATAAAATAGGAAAAGAATAAAAGAGTAGAAGAGATAAGAGAGAATAAAATAAAACAGATAAGAGAGAATTAAATAAAAGATAAAAAAAATTAAGAATCATAATATGTTTTGTTTTTTATATAAAAAATGATTCAACATAATGGATACTCATAAAAGAAAACGACTCAACTTTATTACTATTGCGACATGCGATAGTAATTTTTTTAATTTTATTTAATCACTTAAAAAGAAAGATACTACTAAATGAGACAGAGTTGTTTGCGACTGTTAAGACAAAAAAAAACAGCATATGTCTCATGTGATAGGGCTTTAATAAGTTCACCTACTGCTTTAATTCAGTGAAAATCTCTGCTTCATTAGCAAAGTCTGATTAAATAATTGTTATAAGACCACCTTTTCATTGATTCCCTCTCTCTCTCCTCATTCTTCAGTCACCTCATGCTCTCTTTTGTGAGTCATGGAAAGTACATCACAATGAGTACAATATAAAAAGGGGAGGAATGTAGAGATCTGCCCTCCACATTTTCTTGAATTTCTCTGTTTTTCGCTAAGCAAAGGTGAAATGGGAAGAAAGAATTGCTTCGTTCTTGCTGTGATTCTCCTAATTTTTCTTGCTGGATGTTCCTCAGTTTCAGCTTCACCTGCTACAAGTGAGCAACACTCTCTCCACTACTTAATTTTCTTGATTATGATCTTTTTTTACCAATTCTTGAATTTCTTGTAAATTTTTTTAGAAATCGTTGGTGGGGTTGTGACAAAGGTTGTCTCCACCATTTTCAAGCGGCTGTGGTCTCTCAAATCAGCCACCAAAACCGGTATAGTTTCTCTTCATCCACCCACATTTTCAAGATTTTTCAATAATTAATACCTCCCTCTCTGTCCTCTCTCTCTCTCTCTCATTGTGGGGTCGTGTAATTGTAGCTACCTCTAGCCGCTCAATGATGAAATTTGAAGGTGGATACACGGTTGAGACAGTGTTTGATGGAAGCAAGCATGGAATTGAGCCATACACGGTGGAGATCTCACCGGATGAGGAGGTTCTCATATTGGACTCCCAAAACAGCAACATTTACAAGATCCCAACCCCTTTATCTCGATGTGAGTTTCTTGCAACCATGGTCTTAAATTCAGTTGCATTTGTTGATGAAGTTTCAATCTTTGACTATAATGACTGAATTTGGAGCTCTGGGGTTTCAGTTGATGGTTTGGTATTGCTTGTGATTACTTCATGTGTTGCATTTGAGGTTAGAGTTGTGATCTTTGGTTCTTATGTGAATTCAGAGGTTTTAGTTGAATGAATTCTTTTCTTGGAGATTACTCTTATTACTTTGTAATTTTGTGTATGACGACTTTATTCGTTTTGCCTCTATATCTTGCTTTTGCTGAGAGCAAGGCTCTTTTTTGGGGCACTGTACTTCCTTTTCCTTTGGATTTGATTCTCTTTTCATAAATTTGTTAGCTTCTTGTGCTTTTCTTTTATAGCTTTGTTTTGTGTTATTAGGCGACTTGAATGCTGCTTTATTCGCTTCTTGACATTCATTTTGTAGTTTATGTTGTCCTAAACTAGCTTTGCATCTTATATAAAGAATGGTTCCTTTCAACACGCCTTGATTTCGTCTAGTTTACGCCTTTCTAGCTTGCGTCTCATTAGTCTTTGATATCACACCTCGAGCTTCTGTCTTGTACAAAGAATGATTCCTCCTTGATTCCGTGTAGTTCACACGTTTCTAGATTTGGTCGAGTTGTTTGTTCGTGGCATTAGTCTTAGATTCCATGGCTCGAGCTTCTGTTTCTGATCAAGAATCCAATGCTCAATTGATGGACTTGATCAAGAATCCATTCTTCAATGTAATTTAGCAGTTTAACTCCCCTTTTTGTGAAGGGTTATGCAGTTTTTTCCTTATAACGTTTGTGCAAACCATTGATTTATAGCTTTGTTGTTGTCTTTCTTATTGATTGGCTCGTTACAGATAGTCGGCCTAAGTTGCTGGCCGGATCAGCTGAAGGATACAACGGGCATGTAGACGGGAAGCTGAGGCAAGCAAGACTGAACCATCCTAGAGGGCTTACTGTTGACGACAGTGGCAATATATACGTTGCTGACACGATGAATATGGCGATCAGGAAGATCAGCGATTCTGGTAAAATATAACAAACCTTACCATCCATTGAGTGCACTTGAAGTCAGTCAATGTACTCGTGCAGATATCCGAACATTGCTGGTTTACTTCGTGCAGGAGTTGTGACGATTGCAGGTGGTAAGTCAGGCAGGGGAGGACACATAGACGGACCAAGTGAAGACGCGAGGTTCTCGGATGATTTTGATTTGGTCTACGTTGGAAGTAGCTGCTCTCTGTTGGTTATAGATAGAGGGAACCAAGCAATACGAGAGATCCAACTCCACGAACACGATTGTTCCCATGAGGAAGACAACAATCTCGATTTAGGTAGACACAGAACCTATTTTCGTTACTTGAATTCGACAACGGTGTGACATGTTTGAATGAATCATTTCAGGAATAGCAGTGCTTGCGGCAGCTTGTTTCTTCGGTTACATGCTAGCCTTGTTGCAATGTCGAGTTGCTTCTATGATTTCGTACGACAATGTAAGTGAACTTATCCCGAGCACTTGTCGATTATGGTTAAACATCATAAAAATTAACATTCTCGAACGACTTTCTAGCCTAAGGAGCCGAAGCCTTATGCGACGGGCATGCCCCCAGCACCGTACCAGAGGCAGGCCCCACCTGCGAAATCTGTCTTGCCGCCCCTGATTCCGGCCGAAGACGAGTACGACAAGCAAGAGGACGGACTATTCACTTCGCTCGGGAAGCTCGTCGTCCACACTGGATCCTCCGTAGCCGAGCTCTTCGGCGGACTATTCTCGGGATTCAAGAAGAAGCCCGTCGTCATAAACCACATTCCGGCCTACCACCACCAATACCAGTCAAGGCACGGAGGAGCGTGGCCCGTGCAAGAGAGCTTTGTGGTGCCACGCGAGGACGAGCCACCTCCGCTCGAGGCGAGAGAGCCCACACCGCGCAAGAACTACCCTTACAAGGACGCGGAAAAGATGAGGCCGTCGAAGCAGAGCCGACCGTACTACAACCAATGGAACAGCCACGGACACGAGTATCAGCAGCCGCAGCTGCAGTCTCATCAGCATCACCAGAAGCACCGGCCGGCCAGCCCTCAGACGTACTACGAGCAGCAGAACTGCGAGACGAATGAGATCGTGTTCGGGGCGGTCCAGGAGCAGGAGGGGCGGCGGGAGGCGATGGTGATCAAGGCCGTCGACTACACCGATTCGGCCTACGAGGGCAACAATGTGAGGTCGAGATATAACTACATGAGCTATTCCTCCTATGGATACTAGCTAATTTGTGTTGTTTGATCTTAACAATGTTGAACATTTGGTTCACAATGTATAGAAGCAATGATGATATGATAGTATTATGGTATCAAACATATGTTCTTTTCTTCAGTTGTCTCATTTCACTTTTTTTATGTTTTTGGAAAAAGTTGTTTCCTGAAGCTAATGATGATATATATAGGCGTGGGGGTTTTCATATAGTACTGCATTTCTTTTGTTCTGACAAATGCAGCCATGCTTTACTTTTGAGATAGTCCATTGGTGGATTGAATTAGTATGTTTTATACTGTATGACTTATTCTCTTCGACATCCCATTCAAATAAACACATTTCTAAAAATAGTGTGATGTTCTAGTGATAATGTGGTACCATTTGACAATGTGGCGAGTTCGAGTCCACCGTGACGCGGCCTTTAAATTTCTGTTAGTTTATCGATAAAAACTGGCCTTATGATTTCCTCGTGCTTGATTTGATTTAAGTGTACGATGTGTCAAATGTGATAGATTGCTATAAAGTGAGTGGTTCGATTGAAAACTATCTTAAAATGAGAACTTATCAGTTGACAATTGATATCATTTGTATCACCAACTGATATATTTTGTGCTTCCAACTGATAAGCTCTTAAGTTCTCATTTTAAGATAATTCTCAATTGCATCACTTCCTTATCATAAATACTCAAATAATTATAAATAATAGCAAATTTATAGATAGTAGTGTATATAATAAATGAATAAACACAAGTAACCTTACAAGCATAGTCTATTGCTCTACAAGCTACCCAAGTTCCTACTTTCAATCAATTGACAAACTAAACAAAAAAAACAAAATCCCCTGATGCATGCTAAACTGATACATCAAATCACTCCCAGATGAAGAAATAAAAAAATTTGGATTCCCAAAATAAATATATAAAAGATTAAAAATCGATGAACCTTAATAGGAAAAATATCAAGAGGTGCACTTAATCACCCATAACCATTGCTTGTTGTACTAATGATGCGAGCCGGTAGTGTAAGAATGTCCCGCACCCGGGCTTGGACCGGAGTCCTTGATATTAGCATAAATGGTCGTGATTTCATCGCCTCCATGGCCAGTGACCGGAGAGGGAGGCGCTTCTTCGTGATGAATATGGTGGATAGGCGTGCTTGAACATTATTCATAGTGAATATCAAGAAAAGAATCAAGAGAGATGAGAGACATGGTTTAGGGTTGTTGGCCATATACAATTCCTAGTGATTGTGATTTGTGAAATATTATTGAGAATTTTGATGCAAATAAGAAAGCAAATGATGTTTTAGTTTGTGAATAAGTGCATGGGGAGGTTGTTTATATATAGTGTGAAGGATTTATATGTGGAGTTTTTGACTTGGAAAATTGGAACTGCAAAAGTGCCCAATTCAAACACGTTTTGGCGATTTATCTTCATGCACGAATTCAAGATTAATTTTGAAAATTTTGGATATCATTTTTAATTTGCACTACTCCCTCCGTCCCACATAATTTGACCCAGTTTTCCATTTTGGGCCGTCCCACATAATTTGACCCATTTCATTTTTACCATTTTTGGTAGTGGACCCCACATTCCATTAACTCATTCCTACTCACATTTAATTATAAAACTAATATATAAAAGTGGGACCCACATTCTACTAACTTTTTCAACTCACTTTTCATTACATTTCTTAAAACCCGTGTCCGGTCAAAGTGTCCCAAATTATATGGGACGGAGGGAGTATCAAACATTGAAATACCATAGATACATGAAGACAACTGATGCTATATTATATACAGAAATAGTACTCCATATAATTTCAAAAATCGCATTTACAAATTGTACCGATGCAAAATTAAAAGATATTGTCAGTGGATGTATGTTCCATTTATGAGAAAAAATGAAATGAAAACACAAATGTTGTTCGTCTCAAATTAAAGAGCATGCATGTGAGTCAATATTAGGTACATGTGATATGTTGTTACACTTATTCCATAAACTTCATTACAATATTGCAATTTGAGTATGATCCAACCGAGTAAGGAATTTAATTTTTCAAAAAAATTACTATTATCAGAAAGAGACAACCTATATAAGTCTGAAAATTTTATTCGTGGACTTGGCGATATTGCCCAACAACAATTAATTGACTATATTTCAGTCCAAGGTTTAAAATTCAAACATATACTCATTCTGTTTGATTTTGGTAAAGTAATGCGTAGGAAACGTTTAACATAATTTCAAGATATTTAGCACTATTATTATTAGGCAACACCGATACACTTACATTTTAAAAATGATATTTATTTCTCAATTGTAACTTTAGAGAACCTATATTAGCACACTTGTCACTGTTTAATTTATTTTCTCCAGTCCTAAAATTGTAGTAGTAGTATGATAATTAGAATAAGAAGTTGTTGCAAATCCCAAAAATTTGAAAAAGAATTATAGCATTATCCTAAGTCAATGGGAGAAAAAAAAAAGTGTTAAACATCTTCTTGGCCAAAGTCTACATTCTGATGTTCAAACCTTGATGATGTTATTCACAACATTTTACAATTGCAATAAAAAAATGTGTCTACCGAAAAAGAAAAACACATTCTAGTATTTCGGTAGTTTCGTGGGAAAATGCAGTAGTATTAATAACATAGATAAACAAATAAAAATAAAAACACATTCCACAAGTTTAAAAATCATTCCCTAATACTACAACTTTGATAGTACTAGTATTTTTGCGATTATTCAGAGTCGACAAAATGGTCCACCTCTTATACGACATCGTATTTTATCTCTACAAATCATCATCAATTCACTAAAATAAGCACTTTCTTCTGTTTTTCTTTTTATTTTTCACTTTTTTTCTTAATCGGTATATATAATTACTGTTTTTTATAGCCTACACTTTTATTTTGGCCCAACCCGATTCGCTTGAAATTTTATGAACATAATCCACAAAACCAGTCCATATAATCGGTAAAAACTAAAATACGAGCTTGTACTCCATTATTTTAATAAAATATATTAACTCTATTATTATTATGATTATTATTGATGAAATTAATTTGTTATAGCATAACAACAAGACCAGACACAAGAAGCTAGTAGTATTATATTCTTGATGTTCTGATGCAATCTATGTTTTAATTGCTCTTTCTTGTATTCCATCTAATAGATGATCGATTATGGTGGGTGCATTTTCGATAACGTTAGTTTAGTACATGTGTATCCAATCTGAGATTCAGAATCTGACACATTAACATAATTGAGTATCAGTTTAGCTGTTTACTTCATTCTATAGCCTCATCAATCTGTAATCATCTTTAAATAATCCATCATCAAGAATGACTGTGTTTTGAAAAGCTCGGAAATTAAGATACTATTCTATAGACACCACCTGAATCATAATTTCTCTTTATTAGTATAATAAACTCTATTCGATCTGAATCGGAAAATCGACATATCTAATACTCCCTCCGTTTCCTAAATTTTGTCACAGTTTGACCGGCACGAATTTTAAGAAATGTAATGGCAAGTGAGTTGAAAAAGTTGGTAGGTTGTGAGTCCTACTTTTAAAGTGTTAGTTTTATAATAAAATATGAGTGATAATAAGTTAGTGGAATGTGGGATCCAGGGGCGGACGCAGAAATTTTTCCGAGTAAGGGCTCCATTATATATTTCCTCCGCCTGCTATTAAATGTCCCATTTTTTCTTTTTATCCATCAACCAATAAATGTCTTATTTTATTTTTACTATTTTTGGCATCTGGACTCCATATTCTATTAATTTACTTTTATCACAATTTATTATAAAAATAATATAAAATAGGATCCTCATTCTATTAACTTTTTCAACCACATTTTTTTACAAAGTCAAATAATTTTTTTAAACCCAAGCTGGTTAAAAATAAAAGTATATTGGAGGACGTAAAGAGTTTATTTTATATAGTAGTACGTTTTTAGAAAAATATTTTTTCCTATGCATTCCACTTTTATATTTTAAATGTTTCATAAATGTTGATTTCATTTTACTACTCCCTCTGTCCCTCTGTAGTAGAGGCGTTTCATTTTGAGCACTTATTTTGAAAAAATGATAATAAATAGTTAAAGTTTAGAGAGAGTAAAATAAGTGAGAGAATAATATAGCTAAGAGTCTTCTCTATATTATTCTATCTCTTACATTACTTTTTCTATACTTTAACTATTTAATATTATTTTTCCAAAACAGGTGCTGAAAATGAAACGCTTCTACTGCAGAGGGACGGATGAAGTATTTTTTTTAATGGACATGCATCATATGAATTCGATTTTACTAAAATTTTATTATAAAATTAATATATAAAGTATGATTCTTATTCCAATTTTTAAAACCAACTTTCTTTACATTTTCTATAATACTTATACGCTAAGTTAAAGAGACATATAATAGCACATAAAAAATTACAATCACAAAATTATAAAAATGAATAAGTAATTTTTTCGAAAAGAAATTAACCAGCAAATAAAAATCAAAAGAATAAAACAATTCATATATACATTTTCATTTCTTTAGTCTCAAATTTTGATAAAGAGAACTTTTTGCATAATTGAATTTAAAATGAGAAGAAAAGAAGCATTAGAAAATTGAAATCAAGGATAAAATCAGCGGCAAAAAAAGAGATTCCAATGCCGATAGAAAAGAAAATAAAGAATTATAATTTAAAACCTAAACAAGTTCCATTTAATAATAATCCAAGTAATATTATTATTTCATTGTGATTTGCAAGATCTTCGTCAGCTCTGGACATCGAAAACCAATTATGGTTGTTTTCTCTGCAACCTGAGAAATTTCAACTCAGCCCTTTTTATCCTCCAATTTCTATTCATTTAATCTTCAATAGAACTAACTTGGTAAGCCCTTTTTATCCTCCAATTTCTATCCATTTAATCTTCAATAGCACTAACTTGGTAAGGGCTAAACTCAATTTTTCAAAATTTAAAAATTTTTGTTTATAGAAAAAATATTAAAATAGACATTTGGGTAAGGGCTTAAGCCCCACCCTACCTCTGAGTGTGTCAGCCCCTGACGGGATCCACTACAAAAAATGATAAAAAAGTTAAATGCGACAAATTTTGTGGGATGAACAGAAATGGTAAAATGTGATAAAATTTCAGGGACGGAGGAAGTGTTCATATTGACCAGTTTATGGTTAGAGGTAAAAATAGAGGTTAAATTTTCACGTATGATTTTTGTTCAAACAACTTTTAGTATTCAAATTGGTCATTTGACCATTACCAACGGCAATACAAAAATCGATATTTCAATTTAAAAAATTGAAAAATTGTTGCTCACTCGCACGTCCAACTAGAGATAACATCACCCGTTGTATCAGAAGCAATGCATGGGCGATTTGCCACTTTCTCCACATAGCGCCGCCCATCCCACCCCACATGACTCAACAACGTGGTCTCGCTGGCTCGTTCGGGCTCAACGGGTCGCAGCGAGACCTGTTACTTATACCCTAATAACAACCATTGAGGGGGATGCATTATCCTAGCTGGCAGTTAGTTGGCCAGGTATACAGTTATAACTGGGTTTCAGCCGTCCGTTCATTTTTACCGCTATGCACCAAACTAACATGAAAACCTCACGCTTATATACAAAATGCGATCAAATGAGAGAAAGAGGGGAAAATTAGATATAATTAGGGTTTGCAGATCCCCGAAATCGATCAATCTATATCCAAACCCGAGATTACGTGAAGAATTTGCATATGCGAATTCTTCTGCTATCCTCTTTCCTCTCAATTCCGTTTCCCCTTTTCAATTTGATTCCCTTATTCAATGGCGCAACCTGAATTTCTCAGAAATGACGACGAATACCTCGCCGATCTACGCGACGCCGCATTCTTCCGCCGTGGATGCTGCTTCTGCAGTTTCCCGTGCTTCAGATCGCGGCGGTTCGAGCGGATTCCACCGTCTTCCGAAGAGAGCGAGGTGATTAGCCGGAGCTGGTGGGGACAGGGCGTGGAGGCGCTGAAAAGCGTGCGCGAATGGTCAGAGCTCGCCGCCGGTCCGAGATGGAAGACTTTCATCCGCCAGTTTAATCAGACCGGTGGCCGGTCGAGGACTGCGAGATGCCGGTACGATCCCATGAGCTATTCGCTCAACTTCGAAACGGAAGGATCCGCTCATTTCCGCGACTTCTCGTCGCGTTATTCGGCGATTCCGGCGCAGAAACTCCCGATCCACGGCGGCACGTGACGGCCACGTGCTGGATCCGCGGTGATACGGTGCGGCCTTTTTAATTGGTCGGAAAAATTTATTCTTTCATAAATCATTTGAAATTAATGGATTCGTAATTTTATTCGTAGTTTTGGGGTTGGATTATGAGAATTTTTGAAGATTTGGAAAAATATGGTGCTGATTCTGCACTGCAATTTTGAGGTTCAATTTTGTTCAGCTCGATCATTTGGATTGATGTTCTAAAAAATAAATAGTAGGAGTATAACTGAAGAAAATGATAATTTGATTTCTCGAAGTGGTTAAATAAAAATCCTTAAACCGAGAACCTGAATATGAATTCTGATAGATTTGTATTTGAAAATATTTACAAAGTAACTAGAATATTAAACTTATAATGATTGTCATAAGATTCGTGATTTTTAAAATTACATTAAGATTTACTTAACAATTTTTTAATAGTGAACATGATAATAAATATAATTAATATTAAAACAAATTATTTCTCTTAGATCAACTTCTGAGTATAATATACTATCCAAATAATTTCTGAGTATAATAAATAAAAGTCGGCTAGACACACATGCAAACTTCTCTACTAGATCAACTTCCACATGTTGTACACTTTTTCTGAAATTTTTAAATACTAGTACTTGAATATTGGGTACTTAAATCGATAAATTTCATAATTAGTTACTACTAATATCCGATGCCAACTACTACTAAAATAATCAAAATATTCCCTCCATTGCTTGCGCCTTTGATTAAAAGGGACGTTTAGATTAGTTGTGTGATTGGTAAATGATGTCTTTTACAACTAATCACACCACAATCAGGCACTCATTTATAAAAAAAATTATGCAGTGGATTAATTCAACTAATCACAAGATTCACAATTTGTAATATATTGTGCATATTATAATTGACAGTACTCCATTGTTCATCAAGAATGCGCAAGGACCATGAGTAGGTACTTTTGTAAATATGAATTATTATGAGTATAATATAAGGAGTGTTTTTTTTAAATACAAGTTACACTCTTTATAAATGACTAATAAAGCAATAATTGCACACACTTGGTGGGAGTATAAGAGAAACATTTTGTAAATTCTTCAAAATTGTAATAAGAGTATTTATAAACCATGAGTTAGCATGTACTTACAATCCAACTAGCAATGTATTCACAAGTTGAATGACAAGCATAATAATATATTGTTTTTATCTGTGTTTGGGGCAAAACAAAAGTAGCAATCCTATCAAAGTTGAAAAACAAAGGGCACTAAGCCATGGCCCCAATGCAAAGTGGCCACAAAAAAGAAGTTTTGAACATACAAAAAGAAGCTCTTATCACTAGAAATTGCCTCAGACAACTCTTTTCATGGATCCCACCAAATGGTCCCAATCAAAAGGAAAACAACTCCACATACATAAAGGGCTAAACAACAGCACATAATCAAAAGGCAAAAGAATAGAATAAATTTACTAAACCAAAGTGGAGTGATGCAAATAGCTACCAACTTTAGCAGGTCAAGACCAAGTCTAAAAGCAAACATGAATTCTCCATGATTTTGATGAACTCCCTACAAACTTTTCTGAATCCAAGAATCAAGATCTTTAAAGAAAGTGCAGCGAATTCATCGACTGACACGAGGCACAAAAGCTTTTGCTATGAGAAGGAAGATGGTGCTTTTACACAATCGTTGGTACGAAGTTCAGCTCTCGATGAGGGTGGGCAGATATGATGTTATATAAAACACATACTACTATGTGGAGATTTTCCCAGATCAAGACAGCTTTCTAACTAAACATGGTTCATCATGTCTAATCCTGATATCTCATTCAATCAATCCAATCCAACCCAATCATATGAAAAGAAATATGGTGATTTATGAGTTATTCGATTATTGTGAGACGACCTAGAAAGGTAATGCAACTATGCAATCATGCCACAAGTAACGAGTTTTCTCAAACGATGCAGCTAAGATATGTCCAAACAAGAAAAAAACAAAATATGAACAGCATCAGATTGTAACAAGATCCAAATGGCAATATATGAAAGCACAAAATATTTTAAAGATAACCTAAAACTGATAGGAGACTCTGATTCATTATATAGCTATACCAAATTCTTTCCAATCATGCAACTAATTTTTTTCATAGCAAAAGTAAGCCAAGCAACTGCCATTTCACTGATGATGGATGATGAATCAAAAAATAAAAAAGACCTTTCACATGCCTTCGCCTCTGTGCATCCAGGATAAGTCGAGGTTTGGTGGCGACGAACTCTCCAAGTGGGCTCCCGAGGAGCTTGCAAACTTACCCTTCTTCGACCACAACCAAATCTTGGAAACAGAGTAGCTATCAGTCTTTGTTCCAAAACTTATCTTCTTGCCATCTGTGTTTTCATCGGCCGGAGCATTAGCGGCCTGCCCGGCCCCTCTGACAAGCTTCGCTCGATTGCGAGCTCGTTCTTGGCTCAAGGCCACCTTAAGGCTAGCATCACCAACTACATACTGATAGGAACCCAGTGAGTAACACCTTCTAGCATCCAATCTACTGCTGCTAGACTCTCCTATGCTTTCCCCTGCTTCAGTTTCATCCAATTTTCGAAACTTCCCAAGCCTAACAGGAAAGACCCCCTTCTCCGTAGCAACCTCCTCAATCTCCACCCTCTTCTGAGTAAGAGAGAATCCATTATCACCGTAACCAGGGCAGCCATCCTCCTCCCTGAAGTCATCATAATCGAACATCGGATTCTCTATCGAGAACCCAGGGTTGAAAAGTGTCCCCCTACAAAGAGGGCAAGAGGAATTCGACAAGAGCCAGGTGTCAATGCAACTCAAATGAAAAGCATGGCTACACATAGGAAGCAACCTCAGCTGATCAGTCTCTGCAAACTCACACAAGCAAACTGCACAATCAAACGGCTCCTTCGGACCCACAACCTCCTTGTACGAGAACACAGGTAACGCGTCTATAAAAGCCTGATCCAAGCCGGAGTCATGTAAATGGAAGAGCTGCTGCAGCTGCCTCTGAAGGGCATCAGAGGTGGAGGATTCAACATTCCGACTGGACTGAGACGAGGAGGGGTTCTTGGTGAGGAATCTCACAAGCAAGTGGAGCAGACCAGATATGAAAAAGAGCACAGCTAAGATGACTATAATGAACAGAACAGCAGGGCTGATTCTAGTCCCAGATTCCTTGTGGCTATCAACATAAGATGAAGGTGGTGCAAGAACAAACGGAGGGGGGTTTGCCAAGACTCCATCTTTTTGACTGATTTGATGGTTAATCCAAGAAATCTTCAAATGGGAGTGAGCAACCTGCCCAGAAACCCATCTTTGCCCTTGCATTTCTATTTTGGGACAAACCACCTCAACATTCTCACAAAAAAATCCCACTCAGTGTCTGAACAACACACATCCCCCACCACCACAAACCTCAACTTGTACAGCTCCGAATTTTATGCAACCAAAAATTGAAAATAAAAACAAAACAAAACTCAAATATGATTTCAGATAGATACAGCAGCAGGTGGGCAAATGCAAATAAAGAACTGGTTGTTCAATAATACGAAAATATGACGACACCAGTAGCTTTATACCTGCATATATTGAAGCTTCACCTACCTTGATGCTGAAGAAGACAAACCCCTTTATATGAATAATAGAAATGGATTGGACCCGCTTCTTGCAGCTCCAGCAAAACCCTAAAGACTAAGCTTTTCCCTTGGAATCTCACACCCCTTTTATAATGCTCTCTCCCCTTTCTCTCTCTCTCTCTCACCTTCAAACAAATCTTTACTCATAAATATTGATATACAGCCAAGATTTGGTCTGAAAATATATAATTGCAATTCATCTATAACAGGATGTGTGCCAAAATAAAAATTAGAATGCGCAGTGACAGAGGCGAGTGCGTGTGAATTTCACACAAGCAATGGAGGGAGAAACCAAAATGGAAGATAAAGGGTCGTCACTAGTTTTAAAAGTTAGTGATTTTGCTTAAAAAAGACACCATTTTAATTTTTTCTCTCACTTTCAAAAGAAAAAAGATAAAGATTCACACTTTTGCCAGAGTGCACGCGCCGCTATGGCGCGTGGATTTTGGTGGTCAATGGTAAGCCGACAAAACGCCTCATATAGCCTTAAAATGTGGGCGTGAGTCATATTTAGAGCCAGTGTTCGTACCAAATCAATTTTCCTCCTTCCAGACGCTGATTTAATTTGTTGACGATTTTTGCCTTCTCAGTTTGAGGTATCAATCTGTTCCTCGTGATGAATTCATGGGTAAAAGTGTCAATTGAGTGAAAGAGGTTGACTGGTGGAAGCTGATATCTCCTGGCTCTATCAATTTGCTGATTTGCCGTTTCAAGGCTTAGTTAATGACTTGAAGTTAGCGGTTACTTGAGATTTTTTTAGCTGAAATTTACGTCACTTTTTTTGAGAGGGTAAAGAAAATTTATTACACTTAACTACTTATTTGACCAGAAATTTTTAACTTGATCTTATCAGAAAATTTAAATTTTTTGTTTCATTTTGAAAAAATATAGTTTGAACGCAATACATCTGTATTTTATCTGGCTCTAATATTTTGTTGAATTGCTTGAATTGGCAAAGAAGAAATAACATTTTTTTGAATATATTCAATATTTATGTCAATTTAAATCTTGCTTTTCATTTTGATTAGTTCTAAATTTCATTTTAACTTAAACTTACACGATTGCATCTTGCTCAATTATTAGATATCATCAATAGCAGCAAATTAGAAAATTAAATCTTAAACCTCATCCAAAGTATATATAATTAAGCCAAGCTATAATATAATGTACACCAAATTGGATATTATACATGAGCGACAGATTGAACAAAATTTTCTTAAAATTATTACCATAATGTGAGAAATTTCACCAGTTGAAACTCACAAAATGAGTAGACATCTGAATCCAAATTCACATTTTAGTATTGCTAGTAGGCTTATGTAAGATTTGTTGAAAGCTTGTGGTTAAACACATTGCTTGTTTTGTCCGTCATCAATATATGGTTGGAATGACTTAAGGGATGGCCAATTCCACCTCTATAATTAATTAATCTTTAATTTTAAGGCAATTTGTTATGTAAGCATTGTGTTCGAAATGAGACAACACAATTGATACAATGAATTAGGTCACAAGAAACAAAGGAGGAAACCACATGGCCAGAAAGGTTTACAAATACTAGTACTACTATCTTTTGTTGGTGTTTTATTTTGTTTCATTTAAACATGTTGTCATGTTGATGATGATTTAATTTGGTGAAAAGTTAGTCAATAATTCATTAGTATGTTCACAAAGAAAATGATTATAGTCAAATTATCATAAATGAGTTAGTAGTGTATATTCATATCGGTGTTGGTGTTTGCGTGAATGATTTGAATTCGATATATATTTATTTTCGAAGTTGGATGCCAATATATAAAACAGTTTTAGAGATATTTTTCTATTTGATGGATGTATATGATATATATTTTCGAAGTTGGATGCCAATATATAAAACAGTTTTAGAGATATTTTTCTATTTGATGGATGTATATGAACAACTACAATAAATAGTGGATTGCATATATGACAACCATGGTATATTAATAAATACACCTCTTTTTCTCGTTACTTAATTTTTTTATTCAATCACATTCTTGACGGGATTGCATAATTATTTTAATAATTAAATAAATCTTTAGGTTGTGATGATGAAACCTTTTGCAACCACTCAATTTGCTAGTAAATGCGCATTATGTTGGCTTAGTAGTAGGTGATAAAAAGTGACATTCAACTAATATTTCGTTAATTATGGAATAATGTTTTGTTAAAAATGAAAAAAAACAATAGTAGTAGTATACTAGTGGAGTATATGCCAAAACTAAAATGATGGTGAAATAATAACCAATAAACTCTAATTCCACTTATATACAGAAAAGTTGAACCTGGGTAATTATTTCCAAAAACAACTTCAGTCTGAAAAGAAAAAGACAATTCCACTAGATTTAGGTTATTTTAAGCCACATATAACCATTATTGCCTATTAGTAATATTTTACCCAATGTAATGATAAGTTTATTTCCAACAACAAACTTAAAACTTATGTTTTCTAGCCAAATAATTCCTTAATCTTGTAAAATGCAATCCAAATAAAAACTCAAAAAGACGATAATGTTTTTGCATCAAATTGAGGAGCTTACAATTAAAAAACCAAGACTTTTCCGATACTTTATTAGATTAAATCATGATACTAACTTGATCTAAGAACAAGCAAACATTAACAAATGATTCCACATTATAAATTTGTCTACTACCAATCTTTAGGTTGTGATGAAACTATAGACCAGCAAAAGATCTAGTCACGGAGAGGTCCGAGACGTCCAAAGACCTCTCGTCCTCCTCCCTCATGGCGCCAATCGCGAGCGCCACCTGTCTCATACTCGGTCGCGCCTCAGGGGGTTTAGCCACGCACTTGATGGCAATCCTAAGCAAACGCACCATCCTCTCCTCGTTGATGCATTCCTGCATCAAGTCCTTATCGAACACTTCCACCGTCCACTCCTCCCTGACCACGGCCACCACCCAGGTCGCCAGGTCCAAGCCCTCGGTGAGAACCATCCTCCCAGTGAGGAGCTCGAGCAGAACCACCCCAAACGCGTAACTGTCTACTTTGAAAATAGCCTTGTAGTCCTCCTGAGCCTCCTGAAGGGCGCCATTCGCAAGAATGCCGCCCTTCTGGTCCTGGCCCTGGTCCAGCATCAGCCCATATTCGCTGATGCTGGGCTCCATATTCTTGTTCAACAGAATGTTGGATGATTTAAGGTTTCCGTGAGGAATCCGATCGTACTGCAGCTCGTCGTGCATGTACGCTAACGCGTCAGCTATCGTAGCAGCAATAGACAGCCTGCTGGTCCAGTCCAGCGGCTGTCTGTTACTGCTGGTTCCTATCATTTTCAAACAAATCGTGATCATATTAAACAAAAACAGTTACTATAATTCCAATCAAGAAACTAAGAAGGGAGAAGCTTCCTACCATGAATGTGTTTGAAGAGATTTCCATTCTGCTGAAACTCATACACAATGAGCTTCTCCTGTCCAGAACTATAATAGGCAACAGCAGGCATAACATGGGTGTGTTTCACCTGATTAAGCCTCTTCATCCTCTGCCTAAACTCCCCACTTGAAATCTGCCAATCCTTAATCCTCTTCACTGCAAGAACCATCCCATGATCCTCACACACAACCTTGTAAACACTCCCATGGCTCCCTCTCCCCAGAAGCTCCGCGGGCGCCTTGAGCAGCTCGTCGAACCTCATCCCGTTCCCCTCCCCGCTCGCCACCATCATCAACGAGGCCGAGGCCGACATCTGACCGCTCTCCGCGCTCAAATACTCATTTTTCCCCTCCTTCACCTCCACCGCCGGCTTGATCACGCTTTCCACACCAGCACCTTCGCCTCGCTTCGACTTTTTCGCCTTCTTCCTGAGCCATATGAGGACGAGAAGCACCGCGACGAAGGCGATCGCCACGTATCCCATGTACATCAGGATCTGTTTATTCGTGAGACCTTCCTTTTTGACGTGTGGCGGAGGCGGAGGCGGAGGAGAAGGCGGAGGCGCGCTGGGAGCTGACTCAGCGGCGGCAACTGAAGAGCAATTATCAGTCAGCGGAGGGCCGCAGAGCTCTGGATTGTCTAAAAAGCTTCCCGGCGGCAGGCCACGTGCCCCGACCGGGATGAGACCGGAGAGGCGGTTGTGGGACACGTTGAAGACGCGGAAACGCGTGAAATCGAGGTCTGGTATCTCGCCGTGGAAGTTGTTTTGTTGGGCTAGGAACGCGGTGAGGGTGCTCATGCGTGAGAGATCAGGCAAGGGTGCGGAAATGTTGTTGGACGATATATCTAAGTGGGCGAGGGCGGAGCAGTTGGAGATGGCGGGAAAATTGAGCGAAGAGCGGAGGGAATTTCCGGCGACGTTGATGATGGAGAGGGAGCGGGAGAGGGAGAGGCAGAGGGTTCCGGGGTCGAAGACGCCGGAGAGGGCGAGGGCGGCGAGGTCGATTTTCTGCACGTGGAGGAGGTGTTTATCGCACGTGACGCCGCGCCATTTGGCGGTGCAGGGGTCGGAGGTGGAGTTCCAGCCGGAAATGGTGGTGTTGTTGTTGTTGTTGCCGGAGAGTTTGGAGAAGAAATCGAGGAGGGAATCTCTCACCAGATTCTCCTCTGATTTCGCTAGCTGCAATAGAAGAATAAGAAGAAGCGTAACTGCGATTGGGAAATGCTTCATGGTGTGTGAAAGTGATGAAGATGGAGAGAGAAGATGATATGAGCAGCATTGCGGAGATTGCCAAGAGACTTTGATGAAGTCTGGGGAAGAAGAGTCCACGCAGATCGTGTTGGAATTAATTAAGGTGCCGGCGAGAGATGCTTGGTTCAGTTAGTGTTGATTCTTGATTTCTCAAATGGGTACTACGATAACGACGTTTTCAGCCTCATTCATTTAGTGATCATCGTAGTTGAACAAATATAGCTGGTTCGGTTCGATTTGTCGTGTTTGAGTTTATTGGTTTGGGACCGAATTGTTGGTTAATTATTTGGTTTGATTCATTCTCAAATAGGATTTGTCATTCGTGGTGATTGGATTGATAGAGGTGATATATATAGTTTATTGGGGTTCAAGAATAGTCTATTTACGATTTCAATGGTGAAACTATACTCGGTCAGTTCAAGAATCGCCGCTTTACGTTTTCAACAGAGGTGATTTTGTTTATTTAACCGATCAAGGACAGTTACGCCAGATTAGTTTCAAGCCAAACCGAAGGGGTGCATGATGCATGCAATTAGTATTTGTTTTTTCAATTAATCATATTAATCAAGGACAATCATGTGACAAATGTAATTCCGGAAAAGGGCATCTTTCCACCTGCAAATGTCCAAATCTGTCACACTAATATACGCCGTAAATAAAAACATAGATAGATACAGCCCAACATCAGACAGTAGTAAGTCTGATTGTGCAAGCATTACATCCAAGTTGAGTAATAAAACTAGAAATTTGGAACTCAAATGGATATTCATACCACCCCACCTGCACACTATAGTAACCATTCATGATACAGTTAATTATAACAAAGCAATGGATCACTGGTTTTGCCACCTAAGGATCCGCATGCCCCGCCACTTCGTCCTCGCTTTCACTCCGCCCGTCACTGTAGGCCTCGTTGTCGCTCACTTCCTCATCACTATCACTCGTGCTATTATCGGCATGATTCTTCTTTGCATACCGGTCACAATACTCTGGATCAAGCGAGAAAAAAGATCGTGAGATACCAATAGCAACTCACCATTTACGGGCATTGGCCTTTTTCTAGTTTCTCTTTTCGAGACAGAATGAGAGGACGTAGTACCCTTGACTTTTTGGTCGTATTGCTCTTTGTCTTTCATCATCAGAGATGCGGCATCACCGTTGAGTGGGTCCGAAGGGTTAGGATAGAGAAGAAGCTGGGGGAGGAAAACCTCGAACACATTCAACAGATCTGCATAAGGATATATACATTTTGTTAAGCCAATGCAATGTCGGTCTCGTGACATAATTCGATACCAACTATAGTCGTGAAACAGCAATGGAGCTGGGATTTTAAAGTGAGGGATCCCGAATTTGCAAATGTCGGGATCTATAATCAACTGATTTGAGCTTACCATACATTGGACTCCACGACTGGTTGATGACATCCAAGCATACCGAACCTGACCTATCATCCAAACATTTGCACAGATAAACATGATAACATACATGAAAAAGCTGCTAAAGGGTCATAAAATTAAATGATACTCCATGATAAATGGATTTCAGGTATACTCTCCAAGTGCCAAAGTTCGTGTATATAATAACAGAACTACTAAGTAACTTTCTGCGTATCCACATCCGAATTGTTCACATGCATCAAAAGGCAGTTCCGTGATTGAAAGTTAGCAGGAAGAGGCTTATATTCCTTTGAAACAGCTGCAACGAAAAACGCATGGGAACTTACAGCTCGTCAACATTGGGGTGGAAGATTTTGTTGACGAACCCAATCGAAGGTGATTTGTAAGGATAAGCATCGGGAAGTTCCACGCGAACTTTCCAAACTCCACCTTCGTATGGACCTACAATCGCAGGACCACCCTCCTCAAACTTGTGATCAATTTTATCGGAACTCCAAAATGATCCATCATCAGTCAATGATTTACGTACCAAAAGCATCTACGTGAACTAATGACTTTCCAGAAGGCCAAACAGAATAAAATTTATGCACTCAGAAGTATAAAGCAACAACCAATTGTGAATAAAAATTTAATCTAGTTGTGATATTGTCAATTAGGTTGTTCATAAAAGGATAGAAATGAGAAAATGAAAGTGACACATAATTAAACAGCATCACCAACATGATATTAAGAGAAGTCAAGTGTAGAAAATGAAGTCATATCAAACGGAAGCGATCGCATGCTAAAGTAGGGTGGCATTACTTTCTTTTGGGCCATGAAATTCCACATTGAACTCGTTGATGCCATCATTTATGGGCTCCACAGTGTAGTCACTCATCATTCTACAACAAAAACATTAGGTTAGGTAAAAGAATCCGGAGTTCCGTATTAAGAATGGAGATATCTCCGATGAATGCAACATGAAGAGGGAAATATTAACTATCGTTGGTCAATCAGAATGGCAAACATGAACTGGATAACTCTAGAGATAGTTGTTAGAGGTAGAGCAACTATCCAAAAACCACTTACAATTTCATGACATCCATATCACGCCTTTTGCTGGGAGAAGACATTTTGTGAAAAGCTATCCTTCGACTGCAAAACAAGGAAAAAGTGAAAACAGATCTAAAGTTATTTAGTGGAGTACAACTTAAAGAAAGAATTGTAAAGAGTGAAAAAAGAATGGAATCATCACAAGCATGCTAATAGCTAGAAGAATTTTCTAGAAACAAAACCCTGAATTGCAGGTTTGAGAAACAAGATATATATAGACAACTATTACTACATAAAAACTAAACTCCCAACTTATTTCGAAGACCATTTGGCAGGAGGTAAGGATGAAACTAGATAATGCTACTTAAATTCGTATTGTGAGAAGAAAGACCTCGAGACATCTGCAGTTTGGTGGAACCTCCACCTTGCATTTGCAATAACGAACACTGATTCACACCCTTTAAGTAATATGGATTCAATACTGAACTTATGACATTTCGAGAGATGATTCACACCCTTTTAAGTAATAAGGATTCAACACTAAACGAAGGATATCAATAGCGCCGAACGAAGCATATCAACAGCCTTTCTGGCATAGACTAGGGATTGATGGAGTACCAAAACTCCCAAAACACTCAAACACCTCAATCTCTAGCACTATAGAACAACGACGTTTTATGAGTTTTAGTTTCCATTTCAACTATGTTCCTGGCTTTGTTTTCCAGAAACTCAATGGTACCTATACTCATTCACCTATTCAATGATTCCAATGCAGCAATTAAGTTCATACTAATACAATTCTCATAAGCTTTATCAAGTGCAACTAACAAATTCAATAAAGGGAACACTTTTTTCAAATTTTTTGCAGTTAAAGCTGATTAAGTTAATATCTGCATTCTCTAACTTGCACAAATCTTCAATCACATAGCAAAAACAACAGCACAGAATTTATTTAACCAATCATCGGAAAAGAGGGAAAACTGCAAAATCACAAGAGCCCAAATCGCCATTGAATCCAAACAACATCAAAAGCATCCAATCACACTCCAATATCCAAAAATGAAGAATCCCACAATCCTAAATCATCGCATTTCCAAGCATTAATTAGCAGAAATGAACACTCAAAACTAACCCAGGAGAAGAGAGAGAACAATAGGATCGAGGAGTAGATCAAGAACGCCAGTCAGATTAAATGTTAAGGCCTGCAATATGTTAGGTGTGTTGAAGAAGCTATGAATGTGATGATGAGATATGAAGGGCATATGTCGACATTGCACAACCACTATAAAAAATCGATGTTTCATAAGATTTAGGCATTCAGGTTCACGTGCTGAGTCGGTGAAGAGATAATATGGCTTTCCTTTAAATTGCAAAAAGCTTGACATTCGAAAAATGCATTCTTTTAATTCTGTGGTAAATTGATGGCTGCCGATTTTGGCTCTTCTCCACCAAATCTTGAACGCGCGATTCTATTTTTGCCTCATTGTTGCAGAAAGATTTCTTAAAAAATACTTACTAGATAAACACAATACACTGAATTGGGTGTATGTGTTTGACAAAATATTTCTTATCAAAATTAATACTCCACCTTTCAAATGAATCTGGACAACTTATCTACAAAGAATTACGAGAAAATTGATTATATTGTTAATTTAAAAGTGTAAGTAATTGTATATATATTGTTTGTATTTATAAATGGTGCTATTCAAAAATTGCCACTAAAAATGGTGGTAACGACTCCAAAGTCGAGGAGAAATTACACAGTGTTTTTATAATTGGTGAAGACAATAAATATTGAAAACACATATTATGTGTATTCTTATCGAAAATGTTAGATGAAAAAATACCACATAATTCCATATGTAAAAATTTTATAAGTATTATGAAAAAAGTCTCGATCAATCGGTAACCCAATCAATAAGAAACTGGCTAAAACACTACTGAAATGCAAGGCCAATATACTTGCGTGTTTGTCTGTTTGACGCAATGATAATTTATCAGTTATCACCCAAGTATAAAAAATCAACATAATAACAAGACTCAACAGCTACTAAATAACTATGTGAGTAATAAAATTAAGTTCATCCACGACGTTGTCACTAAATCATCCCTTAACCGTCTCTTAAATTATTATTCATGGTCACACTGTATTTTTTTACTTCATCTCTTAATTAAGGAACGAAACCTGTAACTCTCTATCTCTTAACCGTCCCTTAAATTACTATTCATTCAATTTCATTTTTTATTTATTTTTTTCCAACAAATTCAATTAATAAAAAACACACTTCATTAAAAATAAAATAACATTACAACATAAAATTCGTAAAAAATTAAAAAAAAACATAATTAAAAATCCTAAAAAAATTAAAAATATATAATTTAATGTCATCCGCCAAAGTTTGCCCAAATGTGCTCCATTAGATCATCTTAGAGTTGGGCGTGGGCGGAAGAGTCACGTGTCCTTGCCTGAATAGACAAACGTTCTTGTATAGACGGATGCACTCCACTTCGAGGCGGACTACTGGCGGTTGAGCTTCCGGAGGCTTCAGGGTCGAACCAATTTCCCGCCTCGGGTCCTTCGTTTTGGACAATCATGTTGTGCAAGATTATGCACGTATACATGATGTCGACCATGCTCTCCATGAATCACGTACGAGCCGGAGCTTTGATAATGTTGAAGCGCGCTTGGAGAACCCCGAACGCCCGCTCCACATCCTTCCGAGCAGCCTCCTGCTTCTGCGCAAAAAGCGTCTGCTTTGCGTTCACAGGCCTAGTGCACGTCTTCACGAAGGTTGGCCACTTCGCGTAGTTGCCGTCGGCAAGATAGTACCTCATTTTATAGCTCCGGTTGTTAGCGGTGAAGTTGATGGCCAGCGCTTTACCATCCAAAACTTCGGCGAAGAGGTCGGATTGGTGGAGCACGTTTATGTCGTTGTTCGAGATCCATAGCCGGTAGTCGGCAACGGGTTCACAACCATGGTGATGCCGTTGGCAAGATATTTGCTGGTCCTGATGATGTGGCATGAGGATTTTTAGTGCTGATGATGTGGCAGGAGGAGTTTGTGGCTGAGCTATTACTGGGTGAAAGCTATTGTGGATGCTCTAAGAGCACGCAGAAAATTGGAGCCGGGTCCACAACCATGCTCGTTGGCAACAGCACGATTGTGGATGCTCTTGCGCGGGTCGCTTTCGAAGGTCCCCAATGTAGGCCCCTCCAAGTTGAGAAAGCACTCCTGACTCCACACTCCACTACCCTATAAGTCTATAATATCAAGTGCAACATCGACTGAAACGGAAAATAAAATTGCCCCAAAAAAAAACATTGCGTGCGCCGGCAACACGCTCAGGCGAACAAAAAAGAAAAAGATGGCGGCAGGCGGGCGGAGCAGCTACTGCTACCGCGAAGCGCTCCCCTTCGGCGCCATGGTGTCGATGGAGTGCCTCAACGTCGGTCTCAACACGCTCTTCAAGTTCGCCGCCGATTGCGGCATGAGCCGCCACGTCTTCCTCGTCTACGCCTACGCCGTCGCCGCCCTCCTCCTCCTCCCCTCCCTCTTCTTCTCCCGCCGCCGGTGCGTCGATCTGCCCCTCCTTTTAATGCTTTATTTATCTCGATCAATCTCCCCCGCCTTTTAATTAATTTATTTGTTAATTAATTGATTCTCTGTTTTGATTTGAGATCGCGATTGCTGCCGTCGCTGAATTCGTCGATACTGCTGAAGATGTTCCTGCTCGGAGCCGTGGGGTGAGTCGCCCTCCCTCGATTGTTGTTAATTTCAATTGATTGATTTTGCGTGTTATTTGTGGAAGGTATGCATCGCAGATAATGGGGTATACCGGCATCAATTACGGCTCTCCCACGCTGGCTTCCGCCATGAGCAACCTCGCTCCGGCCTTCACTTTCCTGCTCGCTGTCATTTTCAGGTCATTTTACTTTACTATCTAATTACTCCTTGCTACACTGTTTTTGTCCTTTTCTCGTCTAAATTGTTTATAGAAACAAAAATTTATTAAACTTCAGCCTAAATAAATATGAATTTGAATCCATGAAGCATATAATTCGGACCTCATGAATTGAAGAAGCGTGGTTTCGTGGTAACAATAATTGGACTTTGCTTTTATTTATTTTTATTGGCATCAACTATGTTGCGTGTTTTAAGCCATTCTCTTTTCTTTTTTTTTTGGTCTATGCCAATAAGCCATTTTTTATTAATAAGAATACGACTAGTTGAATATTAAAAAGTGAAGCTACGCACAAAATTAATATACACAAGGTTATTAATTAACACCCCCACCCCACCCCACCCGACCCAACCCCACACCAATAATAGTTAGACCACCTCCATCCGTGACGATGGAGGGAGGGTCACTCATATAGGACAAAAAACAAATAAATAAAAATAATTCTAAATTATATTAACCAAATCCAACCTCCTCTTTCATTGTCAACCTGCTGGCCCAAGCAAAAAGTGGAGGTCATGTACACATGGCACAATCCTATTGGTCAATATTGAAATACTTTTACTTTTATTTATTGATTTATTTTATTACTAGTTGTACAAATTTGGTTATTGTATAAATTTGTAATTATATTTTTATTGCAATAAGAAATATATTTATCCATATATAGATTTACATTTTTAATCTTGAACATTTTACACTAAATTAATTTTTTATTTTTTTATTACTTTTAGTTAAGAATTTGTTTTATTCAATTATTATTATATTTATCCATATATCCTTCCAATACTCATTGTGAAACGTTCTTCCAAAAAAAGCCATTTGAATTAATTTATTTTAGTTATTAATTTAATTAATTTAATTATTATTATTATGTCTTTATATAGCATTTCAAAACTCATGTGAATTATTCTTCCAAACATTCATGTGAGCCCCTCTTCTGAAATTTAATGTTTATCTTGTTTAAGCTAGCTTTTTTTAACTCTTCATTTGTATTTTGGTTTGTTTATTTCTATTATCGCTTTGTATTTTTTAATGTGTGTAATTTATTATTATATTGTGCTTTAATTATTTGAATATCTAATATTTTCTGTTTTAAATTTGAATCATATATTTTTTTATTATAATTTTTAGACATTATTTAATATATCTAAATTAACTATAAATTAAAATATTAATATAAAATATATGAAAAATAAAATATTTAATTGGGTTGGGTTGGGGTCACTGATGGAAGTAAAAAAGTTGATGGAGGTTGAATTGGAGGAGAGTTGTGTATGTGGAGGATAGAGAAATGAATATTTTATTAAAAAGTTGATTGTGGTTGAGTTGGGTGAGTGTCACGGATGGAGATAGTCTTATTTCGAACGTACCCAATTAAAAAATAATCTAAAAAGGTGACTCAACTTATTTTAACACAAGTAGTACCCGCAAGTGTACGGGGGGCTAGTGTAGCAATCAGTAAGCAAGAGTATCGTATCCCACAGAGACAATTTTGTATCAGCTTAACTACCACGAACAAAGATCAACTACTATCTAGACAATCAAGTGCAGTTTTGTTTGTTCTAACAACTAATAAAAGCATATAATAAGCAAGTATCAATTAAGGACTAGAAAAGGCGGTGCGATAATGATATGAGAGATAATATGGAGAAAATGTAGAACTCAAGGATCCGATGCACAATTCCAAGCTCTTATCCAATTGATTCGCCTTACCTTTTGGTGTCTCTAGAGTTACTAAGTCAACCACGATTATAGATTAAACCCCCTCCCGAGGTGAGAAACCTGTAGATTAGATGCTAGAATTGAAGTCCCATTCTAATCCTAAAACCTCTAACTCCCAAAAGTTTGATTAGGTTAATGACCTCACTCAAAACCTCAACTCTCCCGAGTTCTATTGTATTAAGGTGTGATTTATTCTTCTTTCCGGATTAACTATTTCATCTCCCGATTAATCTAATTAATCATACACAATCAAGTGGTGATCAAGCAATTGAAAGGAATAAACCCAAGAATAATCAAATAACTACAAGAGCAAGGCAAGAACAAAATCAATCAGATAAGAACTATGAAATTAGTGCATCATCACCAAAAATTCTACAAGAAATGTTTAGCTACTCATGTTCATGATAAAAAACCATGTTCAACACATAGGAATTCAACAAAAACATGAATTAAAGATACTAAGTACTCCTGTGAAATCGATCTATGGAATGAAGCTTCAATCTTCCGATGTGGACTCTTCAAGCTTCAAATCTCTCTCTCCAAAGTGTTCTTGGGGGCTGTGGTAGGTGTGGTAGGCGGTAGGTGTCGTGTGTCTCGAACCCTAGGCTTTTTCTCTATTTCATACACTTCAAAAATCGCGTTTTCAGCTTCCAGACGCGTCAAGCTACAGTACCCGACCGGGTTGAATTGTTATACTGGAAATCTACCCGGCCGGGTCACCTTTTCAGACTCCTTGCTGGCCTCAGGCTCTACCCGGCCGGGTTGAATTATTGTACTGTAAATTCACCCGGTCGGGTCCCTCTTGTCGTGCCTCTCCTGCCTCTGAACGCTTTTTGCCCCATTTTCTCCTCTTTTCAGCTATCCTTCCTAGAACACTCAACAAAACACATAAAACTCCAGAGGGTAGAATAATCGGTTAGATGAAGACAATTTCGAGTGATAAAATTGACATTTAGCACTTCAACATACCAATTACACCTATGAAAATATGAGTTTGTCAACTCCCCCAAACTTAAAACCTTATTTGTCCTCAAATAACAAGAAGAAGATCACAAATAATAAACTCATATGAAGGGTGAAATTGGGCTTTGCTTCAGATTCATATTTTAAAAACAACGGCATGGAATGCAAAATCAATCAAACATTACCTTGAGTTACTGTCTCGTGTATCACTTGGTTCCAATGCCCTCGCAGGTTTATGAAGTGTAATAGTTTTTTTTTTTTAGAACACTCACTCTCAAGTGTATAGAAATTCAATAATAATCTCTCAAATCAAAATACAAGCAGTGTTTACCATAGGCTTGCTCAAAATCAAGCATCTCCTCTACTAGATTGTGAATATGAGTTTGAGATCGGAAAGGACTTTATTAAGGTTGTAGCGTGGCTCTTTGGAAGGTAGAGAATATTTTGGCTTAAGTGGCTAAAAGAATAGGAAGCACTAGTATCCCACAAATTACAGTTACCAACAAACAACCAGTTCCCAAAACGCATCTCAGAAAAGTAAGACTAGTGTCAAACTTCTTCCTGCCATCATGTCCCCATTTATTTAGGAACCCAACCAATGATCCTCTAGACTTCGTCTAGCTTATACCTCCATTTTTATTTTTCTTTTATTTTTCTTTTTTTTCCCTTACAAGCTTATCACTTTTGAGGGTAGTTTATAGTTATTCATCATCGGAACACTTTTTAGGCTAGGAGGGCTGACTAGGGATTAAGACAATTATGTACACTTGTGAAAGGGAGAACAAAGAGGGCCTAACGTCATCTCCTAAACTCACATTCACTATGTAGACTTAATATGATCGGGAGCAAGTTCTAGAAACAACAACAAGCATATGATAGTATCACACTGAAATGAAGGTTCGGCTCAAATCTCACTGGGAATCGGCATTGAACAAGCAAACAAGCAATTCACTCAAAAGCAAATCATAACCAATGACGCATATCCCCACCATTTTTACAAAGCATTCTCAGAAGAAATCGTCATAAGCGCCCAAAATAAACACCTCATAATATGAATAATTATATGATCAGTACATGCCCATATTCAAGTCCCACAGGAGGGACGTACACGAATCAAAAAGAAAAACAAAATAAAGCAAATAGTTCACAAATCATCCATGGAGATAGCGGGGAAGGAAGGGAAGCACCACCAATCCACGTCAGACTCCCCCAAACTTATTCAATACGAAGGAATGAATAAGTTTGAAAAGAGGTGGATGGGGTGTGATACCTCTAGTCGGAAGGTGGAGGAAATCTTGCGTAGTAGGCGCGGTAGAAGGCCTGCTCCTCCGCCCACCTAGCGTCACCTTGAGCTTGAAGGTGGTCTATTCGCTCCCCAAAGGAATCTAGTCGGGACTCCTGCTGGGCCCTCCAGATTTGGTTCTCCTCTCTCACCCGTTGTTGTTCAAGATGTATGCCTCGAATCCCGTCAGCTATCTCCGCCAATTGGCTGTCCCTAGATGGTCGGCCAACCGGACGTCTCCTCTTTGGCTGGCTGGGCTCGGCCTCCTCTTCATCTGCTTCCGTGTTTGGATCATCATCCTGAATGGGTAGGGGCTCGTCGGGTATCTCTGGGCGTGGGAAGTGATGTGTGCCCACACGCATTGGCCGCTGACCTGTAAATCCTTCGCCTTGTGGGGGGTCACTTGCTATTCTCGCCATATGATCCTCGGAGTTCATCCTCCAGTTGGCCTGATAGGTCCACCCTCCAACCGCGGTTAGCTGAGGGGAGGGGAATCTGAAAAACGTATTCGGGTCTATAACAAAGTACCCGGCGCCCCTGCTGTCCACAGTGATTATGCCTGATTTCTTCAGAACGTCCCAATCGATTGACATGCTCCCCGAATCTGGGTGACGCTCCTCTATGTCAACTTCAAAATGGAGGGCCAAGCGGGTGATCACACCTCCACAGCATAATTTCCCACTTTTCTTCTTCGCATGCCTCTCCAAATGTTTGATCATATAGTATCCAGTATTGATCCTTCGATGGGCCAACATGCCCCATAGCATGAAGAGTATATCTTGGGAAATGCTTCCCAGTTCCTTATGTGCTAACGGGAAACAAACCAAAGCCTTAGCCATGTACCTCAACACCGGGTTCCGAATGGAGTTGATTTTGGCACGGGATGGGGTAAAAGTAGGGCCCTGGCTAGACGTAGCCTCATCTAATGTAATGCGACCCCAGAAGTCGTGCCTGTTATAATCCTGAGGCTCTTCAGTATATCCTTCCTCATTATCATCGAGTAGCTCAAAGATAGAGTTGAACTCCGCCAAAGTGAGAGTGTGGGCGACATTGTCCAAGCGAAAAGTGATGGAGACCAATACCCTGTTGACGTAATTCACTTGGAGAGTGGATAGGAACTCCAAGGTTAAGGCCTTGTAAGATCCATAGCGGTGTGCAAAGAGAAAGTTAAGGTGGCCCGCTTCCCTGAGCGTTTCCCAAGATTCCTGAATGCCCATATCGGTGAGTAAGTCAACCACCGGGTACCGGGACGGCATACTATCCAAAAGTGCCAATGCTTCCCATCTGTTCTTCTCATCTCTGTTTCTTAAGGTCACATTCAAAGCCCGAGGGTTAGCAAAGTTGGCTCCTTGTTGTGGTTGATTTCAGGTACAATTTTAGATGGCCAACTTTGCTAACCCTCGGGCTTTGAATGTGACCTTAAGAAACAAAGATGAGAAGAACAGATGGGCAGCATTGGCACTTTTGGATAGTATACCATCCCGGTACCCGGTGGTTGACTTACTCACCGATATGGGCATTCAGGAATCTTGGGAAACGCTCAGGGAAGCGGGCCACCTTAACTTTCTCTTTGCACACCGCTATGGATCTTACAAGGCCTTAACCTTGGAGTTCCTATCCACTCTCCAAGTGAATTACGTCAACAGGGTATTGGTCTCCATCACTTTTCGCTTGGACAATGTCGCCCACACTCTCACTTTGGCGGAGTTCAACTCTATCTTTGAGCTACTCGATGATAATGAGGAAGGATATACTGAAGAGCCTCAGGATTATAACAGGCACGACTTCTGGGGTCGCATTACATTAGATGAGGCTACGTCTAGCCAGGGCCCTACTTTTACCCCATCCCGTGCCAAAATCAACTCCATTCGGAACCCGGTGTTGAGGTACATGGCTAAGGCTTTGGTTTGTTTCCCGTTAGCACATAAGGAACTGGGAAGCATTTCCCAAGATATACTCTTCATGCTATGGGGCATGTTGGCCCATCGAAGGATCAATACTGGATACTATATGATCAAACATTTGGAGAGGCATGCGAAGAAGAAAAGTGGGAAATTATGCTGTGGAGGTGTGATCACCCGCTTGGCCCTCCATTTTGAAGTTGACATAGAGGAGCGTCACCCAGATTCGGGGAGCATGTCAATCGATTGGGACGTTCTGAAGAAATCAGGCATAATCACTGTGGACAGCAGGGGCGCCGGGTACTTTGTTATAGACCCGAATACGTTTTTCAGATTCCCCTCCCCTCAGCTAACCGCGGTTGGAGGGTGGACCTATCAGGCCAACTGGAGGATGAACTCCGAGGATCATATGGCGAGAATAGCAAGTGACCCCCCACAAGGCGAAGGATTTACAGGTCAGCGGCCAATGCGTGTGGGCACACATCACTTCCCACGCCCAGAGATACCCGACGAGCCCCTACCCATTCAGGATGATGATCCAAACACGGAAGCAGATGAAGAGGAGGCCGAGCCCAGCCAGCCAAAGAGGAGACGTCCGGTTGGCCGACCATCTAGGGACAGCCAATTGGCGGAGATAGCTGACGGGATTCGAGGCATACATCTTGAACAACAACGGGTGAGAGAGGAGAACCAAATCTGGAGGGCCCAGCAGGAGTCCCGACTAGATTCCTTTGGGGAGCGAATAGACCACCTTCAAGCTCAAGGTGACGCTAGGTGGGCGGAGGAGCAGGCCTTCTACCGCGCCTACTACGCAAGATTTCCTCCACCTTCCGACTAGAGGTATCACACCCCATCCACCTCTTTTCAAACTTATTCATTCCTTCGTATTGAATAAGTTTGGGGGAGTCTGACGTGGATTGGTGGTGCTTCCCTTCCTTCCCCGCTATCTCTAAATCAAATTCCTGCAGTAAAAGGACCCATCTTATCAACCTCGGCTTGGCATCCACCTTGGCAAATAGGTGGCAGATGGCGGCATGGTCTGTGAACACAATAGTCTTCGCCCCGATGAGGTAGGGACGGAACTTGTCGAACGAGTATACAACCGCCAACATCTCCTTTTCTGTAGTAGTATAATTTGTCTGTGCCGGATCCAGTGTTCGGCTTGCATAGTAGATCACCCTGAATACCTTGTCTCTTTTCTGCCCCAAAGCCGATCCCACGGCTATGTCACTTGCATCACACATTATCTCGAACGGCTGTGACCAATCCGGTGAGATGAGCACGGGCGCACTCACAAGCGCCTTCTTCAATGTCTCGAATGCCTGCACACATTCAAGAGAAAATTCAAACTTTACATCCTTGGCAAGTAAATGACATAAAGGCCTTGCTATCTTAGAGAAATCCTTAATAAAACGCCTGTAAAACCCGGCGTGTCCAAGGAAACTCCTCACAGCCTTCTCATTGGATGGTGGTGGCAACTGCTCAATCGCCACGATCTTGGCCCTGTCCACCTCGAGTCCTCCTGCAGAGATCTTGTGCCCAAGCACAATACCGTCTCTCACCATAAAATGACACTTCTCCCAGTTGAGCACCAAGTTTGTTTCTTCACACCTCTGCAAAACACGGGTTAGATTTTCTAAACAATGATCAAAGGAACTACCATAGACGGAGAAGTCGTCCATAAATACTTCCATAATATCTTCCACCATGTCGTGAAAGATGGACATCATGCACCTTTGGAAGGTGGCTGGGGCATTGCACAGGCCAAATGACATTCTCCTGAAAGCATAGACACCATAAGGACAAATAAAAGCAGATTTATACTGATCCTCTGGGGCAATCAAGATCTGATTATATCCGGAGTAGCCATCTAGAAAGCAATAATACTCATACCCCGCCAACCTATCTAACATCTGGTCAATGAATGGGAGGGGAAAATGGTCTTTCCTAGTCGCAGCATTTAGGGCTCTATAATCTATGAATACTCTCCACCCGGTCACCAACCTAGTGGCTATCATTTCATCATCTCCCCCTTTCACTACTGTCATTCTCCCTTTCTTAGCTACCACTTGGGTAGGACTTACCCAATCACTGTCCGATATAGCATAAACAATCCCGGCATCTAACCACTTCAACACCTCCTTCCTAACAACATCTTGCATTATGGGGTTAAGTCTCCTTTGGTTTTGAGCTTTGGGTTTAGACCCCTCTTCTAAGAGAATTCTATGCATACAAACAGTAGGACTTATCCCCTTAAGGTCCGAGATAGACCACCCAATTGCACCCCTATGCTTCCTAAGCACTCTCAGCAATTTATCAAGTTCATTAGTATTGAGTGAGGATGATACAATTACCGGATAAGTAGCATTCTCCCCGAGAAATGCATACTTAAGGTGTGAAGGCAACGGCTTAAGCTCCTCTTTCTTCTTTTCTTTCTTCTCCTCCTCATTCGGATCCCTTAATGGCTGGAATTTCTGTCGAAACTTTGGGACTTCCTCAGCCGAGTTAAGAGCCCCTACAAAATTCAATAAATCATCATTAGGCTCAATAACATCAGTATAATAAGGAGAAAAGATAGATTGCGATAGGCATCGCTCCAATTGATCTTGTGGGAAGATGGCTCGGGCCACCCCTCTCACACAGTCATCGACCACTTCAACCATGTTGCAGTGCTCCACTCTCTTTGCATCCTCGTCATCATGTCTCTGCATTGCATTGTAGATAGAAAATGTGACGCTTTCATCATGAAGTCATTGACTTTGACGAGTATATCTTCAACAATCCTCCTAGGATACGACACAGATCGGTCGGCCATCTGGAGTGTGATGGTAGTGGGCCTCAGTGTCCCAATCTTCAACTTCTGAAAGAATGAGAACGGCATAAGATTAATGCTCGCTCCCAAATCACATAGAGCCTTGCCCACTTGGCTATCCCCCACGATGCATGATATAGTGAAGCTTCCAGGGTCTTTCATCTTAGCGGGCAACTTCTTCTGGATAATAGCACTGCAGCTCTCTGTCAGATTGACGGTCTCGTGCTCCACCCACCTCCGCTTCTTGGAGATCACTTCCTTCAAAAATTTTGCATAGCTAGGCATTTGTTGTAACGCCTCTACCAACGGAATGTTGATGTGCACCTTTCTGAATATGTCAAGAAACCTAGAGAAGTGATCATCTAGTTTCTTCTTCTGCACGCGCTGTGGAAAAGGGATCTTGACCTCAGCAGGGGGTGCAGGTATCACGGCACTCGCCTTAGGAGGCGGCACCTCTTCCACTGCTTCTTCTTCTTCCACCACCTCTTCTACAACTGTCTCTTCTCTAGAGATCCCCTCCTTCTCTGTAGGCATGGTTGGGCCTTCATAGCTCTTTCCACTCCTAAGATTGATGGCTTTGCAATCCTTAAAGTCTTTAGGATTTACAACCGTTTGTGACGGAAATTGGCCCGGTTGATGCTGAATACCCACGGCCTGTGAAACTGGCTCATCTGGTTATCGATGCTCTTCATGTGAATATTCATGTCATTCACATTAGCTTCAACCTGCACTAGCCGTTTGTTGGAGTCCTTCATGCACTCTCCCGTTTGCTTCATAAAGGCCATTAGCACATCTTTCAGCTCATCCTTCTTCGGTTCTACGATTTGGCCATTTGATACCTGGAATCCGGGTGGTGGTTGCAGGGCATTATTCGGGTTCCCGTAGGACAAGTTGGGATGCACCTTGTTCCCATAGTGGTTGTAATTGCCTCCTCCTTGGTTGGGGCGGTAATTGTTGAAATTTCTGTTGTTACCACCTTGATGAACGTAGTTCACATCTTCGACTCCTGGTTGCATCTCAGTCCCAACCTGACTCGTTCTCATATACCCAAGCTTGTCAGTTATGAATTCCAGCTGCTTGGATATTGCATTCATTCTATCATTATCGGAGGTGGATGCCACCCTATAAGATTTGCCTCTGTCGTTTCTCCATCCATCATCATTTGAAGCCACCCTCTCAATCACTTCAAGTGCTTCAGCTTCCCCCAATTTCAAGAGAGATCCTCCGGCGCTCATGTTTAGTTCACGCATTGCTTCCAGCGTGCCTCCCCTGTAGAAGGTTAAGATCTGTTGTCCCGGAGTTAGCCCGTGATTGGGGCATCTTCTCATCAGCTGCTTGAACCTTTTCCACGCCTCCATGATATTCTCCTGAGGGTGCATCTTGTATTGAATGACCTCAGCTTGGCGTTTGAGTGCCTCGCTAGGTGGATAGTATTTCTCCAAGAACAACTCCACCATTGCATCCCATGTGGGCACAGAGTTAGGACCCATGCTGTCATACCAGTCCTTTGCATCATCCTTCAAAGAGAATGGGAATAATCTGAGGCGAACTTGCTCATCTGTGACCCCGTTCGCCTTCACTGTATTGCTGATCTGTATAAACTTGGCGAGGTGCTTGTTGGCATCTTTTGAGCCTGTCCCACCAAATGCATTTGCTTCTGCCCTGTCTATCAACCCCGGCCTCAATTCGAAATTGTTGGCCGCTATCCCCGCATTGTTGACATGGGGATTAGTGACCTGTCTGTAGGCAAACTGATTCTGTACGGGCACTGGCCTCACATTCTGCTCATCCAATTGCCTCTGCATATCAGCCAACTGCAGACGGAGTGCACGAATGACAGGATCCTCATTGTTGTTCTCCTCCCCGTTATCCATTAGAATTGGGGAATGAGGCTCGTACTGGATAGGTGATGGAGGTGGAGATGGAGTGGGTGATGGAGTTCTCTGAATAGGAGAAGGTAGTCGCCTATGAGCGGGTGAAGAAACCCGATTCCTTTGGTTTAACCTTCTCTGTGCGTTCCTCCTTCTGTTGGTTGCTTCGATCTCGGGATCGATAGGCTCTAAAGGTGGACCTTTAGAACGCGTGTGCATACAACCTGAACAAGGAAACACATCTATTAGAGCACTCAAAATAAAAAGTAAAAATAAAGCAAGTAAAATCTAGACTAGTAATCTCAATTATTATCACGATATTAAGCTATAATGACACACAATTGTCCCCGACAACGGCGCCAAAAACTTGACTCAACTTATTTTAACACAAGTAGTACCCGCAAGTGTACGGGGGGCTAGTGTAGCAATCAGTAAGCAAGCGTATCGTATCCCACAGAGACAATTTTGTATCAGCTTAACTACCACGAACAAAGATCAACTACTATCTAGACAATCAAGTGCAGTTTTGTTTGTTCTAACAACTAATAAAAGCATATAATAAGCAAGTATCAATTAAGGACTAGAAAAGGCGGTGCGATAATGATATGAGAGATAATATGGAGAAAATGTAGAACTCAAGGATCCGATGCACAATTCCAAGCTCTTATCCAATTGATTCGCCTTACCTTTTGGTGTCTCTAGAGTTACTAAGTCAACCACGATTATAGATTAAACCCCCTCCCAAGGTGAGAAACCTGTAGATTAGATGCTAGAATTGAAGTCCCCTTCTAATCCTAAAACCTCTAACTCCCAAAAGTTTGATTAGGTTAATGACCTCACTCAAAACCTCAACTCTCCCGAGTTCTATTGTATTAAGGTGTGATTTATTCTTCTTTCCGGATTAACTATTTCATCTCCCGATTAATCTAATTAATCCTACACAATCAAGTGGTGATCAAGCAATTGAAAGGAATAAACCCAAGAATAATCAAATAACTACAAGAGCAAGGCAAGAACAAAATCAATCGGATAAGAACTATGAAATTAGTGCATCATCACCAAAAATTCTACAAGAAATGTTTAGCTACTCATGTTCATGATAAAAAACCATGTTCAACACATAGGAATTCAACAAAAACATGAATTAAAGATACTAAGTACTCCTGTGAAATCGATCTATGGAATGAAGCTTCAATCTTCCGATGTGGACTCTTCAAGCTTCAAATCTCTCTCTCCAAAGTGTTCTTGGGGGCTGTGGTAGGTGTGGTAGGTGTCGTGTGTCTCGAACCCTAGGCTTTTTCTCTATTTCATACACTTCAAAAATCGCATTTTCAGCTTTCAGACGCGTCAAGCTACAGTACCCGGCCGGGTTAAATTGTTATACTGGAAATCTACCCGGCCGGGTCACCTTTTCAGACTCCTTGCTGGCCTCAGGCTCTACCCGGCCGGGTTGAATTATTGTACTGTAAATTCACCCGGTCGGGTCCCTCTTGTCGTGCCTCTCCTGCCTCTGAACGCTTTTTGCCCCATTTTCTCCTCTTTTCAGCTATCCTTCCTAGAACACTCAACAAAACACATAAAACTCCAGAGGGTAGAATAATCGGTTAGATGAAGACAATTTCGAGTGATAAAATTGACATTTAGCACTTCAACATACCAATTACACCTATGAAAATATGAGTTTGTCAAAAGGGGATGTAGAATAGTGATGTTTCTATCCTATTTTTGTGTGGTTCGAATCTTCGACTTTGTTAGCGGAAAGGGATGTAAAATATGCTAATGCTGATTTTTGAATTCAAGGGTATATGTACTTTTACAAAAATCAATTTTTGGCAAAGATATTAATTATTGAGCTTTATATAATATTTTTTATTTGTATAGCTAATCGTCATGAAATAATAAAATTGATAACATATTATAATTGCTTAACGAGGTAAAACTTAAGCATCAAATTTAATACATGACAAAATTCTCATTGACTAAAAATTCTTGGGTTAAATAAAAGTGTCAAATGCACGCTTTTGAATAACATACGAAAATGACAAAATGAGCCCACTTATAAAGGAAATAGCTAATGCCGCAGGATGGAAAAGGTGGAGTTATCGAGCAGGACGAGCCGGGCTAAGCTTGCCGGCACAATCATCTCCATATCAGGAGCATTTGTTGTAACATTTTACAAAGGTCCTACCATCAATGCCTCATTTTCATCCTCTCCACCTTCATTGCACCAACTAGTACTCGACTCACCTCGATCAGACTGGATCATTGGCAGCCTATTCCTCACCGTTGAATATATGCTTGTGCCTGTGTGGTACATTCTTGTGGTAACTAACTTACCTACCTTCTCAACTCCAACATATTTATTACGATTTCTCTATGATTGTCCTAAACCTAAATATAACTTGTATATAGACGCATATTATGAAAGAATACCCTTCGGAGTTCACCATCATCTTCTTCTACACATCTAGCGTGAGCGTTCTAGCTGCAATCGCGGGGACTTTTGCAGAACCGGACTCTAGTAAATGGATGATCAGACCTAATGTTGCTTTGGTCTCTATGTTATGTTCGGTAAGTGGTGAAGAATGTGTAGTTTTCGTGTATGTTTCCTTCGTTTCATGGTGTGGATTTTTATGTATAGGGTGTCTTCAACTGTTGCATAAACAACTCTGTTCATTCTTGGGCGTTGCACTTGAGAGGTCCCGTCTATGTCGCCATGTTTAAGCCTCTCTCGATCGCCATAGCTGCAGCCATGGGAGTTGTCTTCCTCGGTGACACTCTTTATCTTGGGAGGTAGTACTAAATTTCTCAAGTTATACAACAGGGGATTCTGTTTTTATGTTTTATATATATCTCATTATAATTTTGATGGTGATTTTAGTATAATTGGAGCGACGATAATAGTGATCGGGTTCTATACCGTGATGTGGGGCAAAGCGCAAGAAGAGTTTGGCGAGTTTGTGATCGAAACGACGACGGATTTGGAGTCGTCTATGGATCAAAACCATCCGTTGCTACAAAAAAGCTACAAAAGCCATGGCTTGCAGAAGAAGTGAAGTCATACTTGCTAAAGGAAATTATATAACCACCATAAGTAGATGGTTGTGGCCATTTGATTATTTAGAATTGTTAAGAGAAAAATATATATAATGGTAATGTTCATGATATATGTTTATTGTGTCTATAGGAAAGTAATGGAGTAAACTTTTAAAGAAGAAAATGATGAATTATGTGACATAAAGAGTATAAATTGGTATATTGAGGGGTAGTATTTACAAATAAAAAGAGTCTAGATTTAATGGACATTTAAAATGGCATTCAAAATTGGAAATGTCATAGTCATGAATCATTAACCACAGTATCCGATCATAGTTAAATTTTACTAGTACTATTTAATGTGAATTAAGTTGGAAGGAACACCAATAATGTTATTGTGAGTTAGGCCATGATGTGGAATTCTCTAAAAGTGACATGGAGGGAATTTTATATTGGCATTCTGATAAAATATTACTAGTATAAAATAGAGTATATAGAAGCATTCACACCAGACAAATTTTATATTGCCATTCTGATAAAACTATATAAAAGAGTATATAGAAGCCTTCACAATAGGCAAATGTATTGGTGTATTTTAATTATTTTCTTACTTTTTATCAGAGGATTTTTCTTAGTTTTCTGATTTTAATAACCACATTTTATGTTGCCCTCTCTTCGCCTCTCATATTACTATATAGGTTGAGTATACATCAAATCAATAAATTTGATTTTTTATAAAATACAAAAAAAAGAGAAGCGTGGCTCATGGCACAGTTGAAGTAGACACCACACTCCCTACATTATTAATTACAACAATTTACAACATTAATCACCAAATTAACAAAATATTCTCTCCAATTAAACATGTCGACGGCGGCGAGAGGCGGAGGCGGCGGCAACCGTGATTACTGCTACCGAGAAGTGGTGCCGTTCGCGGCGATGGTGAGCCTGCAATGCATCAACGTCGGACTGAACACACTGTTCAAGGTCGCGGCCAACGGCGGCATGAGCCGCCACGTGTTCATCGTGTACGCCTACGCTGTCGCCGCCCTCATCCTCCTCCCCGCTCCCTTCTTCTCCCGCCGGTACTACTACTCTATTGAAATCCATTTTCCAAATCAGTAGATTGATCTCTCGATTTATTCACTTTTTGTATGAAATTGAGCAGCTCAGGAACTCTGCCGTCGCTGAATTTATCGATTCTGGTGAAGTTTTTTGTGCTGGGAGTGATCGGGTGAGCGAGATCGGAGTTGACATTTTTTAAATTGATTTATTAGTTTAATTCGATTAAGATATTAAGTGTATGTTGATTTTGGTGAAAGGTATTCGTCGCAGTTGATGGGATTCACAGGTATAAATTACGGTTCTCCGACGCTTGCTTCCGCCATCAGCAACCTCTCTCCGGCCTTCACTTTCGTCCTCGCCGTCATCTTCAGGTATCTCTCTCTCTCACACACACACACACACACTTGTTTCTTGGAGTTTACGCGACATTCCTATTTCTATCAGCACTCGCTCTAATATTTTCTTGCGTTTGAGTAATCAATGGCGTGCAATGTTATATTATTACCTTTTCAACACATAAGTATTTTAATATAATAAATTGTTTTTGAAAAAATACTTAACAAATGGAGTAAGTAGTAATGCAATGGCCCAACGCGACCGAAACTGCCCAAACTCAAAGGCCCGACATTGAAAGCAACCAAAAGAAGATATTGTTGGTCTTTTCCATAAATGGGCCAATACGCTTTAGCTTGGGAGTTTTCTGAAAAAAAGGTTTGATCGATCCATGCTATTTTAAAACAGGGTTAATTTATTTTTATTTCACCAAAAAGAACTTCGTAGTACTAGTATTATGCTTTGTTATCATTCGATTTTGTAAAGATTTGGGATAGTTTTTGGGAGTATTTTGGTGTTGTATGGTCTGAATTGTTGTGTTGTATTGCTACTTTGTTGGTGACCATTTTTGCAGGATGGAAAAGTTAGTTGTATCGAGCTCGAGAACTTGGGCCAAAGTGGTCGGCGCGGTGGTGTCCATATCGGGAGCGTTTGTAGTAACATTTTACAAAGGTCCGATCATCATCAATGCCGATGCCCCTCTTTCCACTCCCCTTTCACTATATCCAGTATTCGACTCGCCTCGATCTGACTGGATCCTTGGTAGCCTATTTCTCACCGTCGAATATATCCTCTCTCCCATATGGTGCATTTTTTTGGTAACACGCCTGCCTCATTTCCATCTACCTACTACTCCTATGACTTTGATCTTATTATATTGTCCTAATCCAAACTAAATTTAATATGCATATAGATACACATCATGAAAGAGTACCCTTCGGGCTTGACCATAATGTTCTTCTACTCGTCTAGCGTCAGCCTTCTAGCTGCACTCGTGGGGATATTTGTCGAACCGGACTCTACTATATGGATCATTAAACCTGATATTGCTTTGGTCTCCATCGTATGTTCGGTAAGTGGTGAAATTAGCCTGAAAACTATGAAATTTGCTTCAAATTCTAGTTCGTCTCATAATTTAAAAACAACCGAAAAATAAACAAAAATTGATTTGGTTCCCAATTGTCATACGACAAAATATTTAGGTAAAATTATATGGTTGTTAAGAAATCATACGTAGACGTCAACGTCAGTGAGTTAAATGTTGTTGTCTATTTGGTTTGAAAACATCATCAACATATATCATGTAGGCAGTTGCAACTTTTTTTGTCGTGTAATAATTGAGAGAAAATCCAAATCTCATGATTTTCCGGCTAATTTTAAAAGTCACGGAACACACCAGAATTCGTAGCTAGCTAATTAGTTTCCTAAGTTATGTGTATTGTAGGGAGTGTTGAATGGTTGCATAAGCAATAGTGTTGATTCTTGGCTCTTGCACATGAGGGGCCCGGTCTACGTGGCAATGTTTAAGCCCCTTCAAATCGCCATAGCTGCAGCCATGGGAGTGATCATCCTAGGTGACACTCTTTATCTTGGAAGGTAATAGATTCGTAAGACAAATATTGAATCATTTTATAATGGAAATAGAAAAGTGATGTGTGTATTTTTTGTGGTGAAATAGTATGATTGGCGCAATAATAATAGTGACCGGTTTCTACACTGTGATGTGGGGGAAAGCAAAGGAAGAGGTGGGTGATTTTGTCACTGAAACAGGAGATTTGGAGTGGTCAACAACAGATCAAACTCACCCTTTTCTACAAAGTTACAAAGTCCAAGACTTGTAGGAATATGGGAAATTTTGGTGTCCAATTGCTGGACTTATATATAATTTATGAAGAATAAAAAAGGTGTATATATATTGAATGCAAATGTGAAGATTGAGGGGGAACAAAGGGGAAGGAATGTCACGTGTAATTATCCTTACATGTCACTGTCACCTATATTTATATATGGTTTATGGTCCTAAATTCTTGTCCTTAGAAATCAAAACACGTCTCGAAAAGGATCAAACACGTCATTATGGGCCTTGGCTAAACTTTAAACTGACATGTCCAACACGGTCTCTTATATAAATAGTTTTTAAATTTTAAAGTTTACATATTCATGCGACTAGTATTCCACGTAGGATTCACTCCCCCATTTTTTAGCAATTTCTGTTTATGAATTTCTGTAACTTTTTTCTCTCTTTTCTATCCTTCAATTTATTCCTTTTCTAAAGTATTTATCCGGCAACTCTATTCACGTTACACAAATACTCCATGTAATTTGTCATCCATTCTCTCTTTTGAGTTCACTATATCTTTCTATGGAATTTGATTGCTTGCATTCCAATTGAAATTTCAAATTTACAAATTGAGTTTAATTCCCCTATTTGATACTAGAATTCCTCTCATATTCCTGCACCTCTGCAGCTCCCAAATACAATGATCTTAAAATTACTTCTCCCAAATCCGGAGCTGAGAAGATTGAGCTTACCAACGAGCAAGACGAGGAAATTATCAAGTCTGAAGTGGAGGGGAAGATCCCCTCATGTTCCCTGTAATCGACGCTGCCGCCATATGCCGTGAGGCTTTGCAACGCATCACCGGAGGGTTTTGATTGCGAATCAATTTTTGGACAGTGCTGAGAAATGCCTGTAGAAATCGTGCAGATTCCGGTGGGTACTTGTTAAGAGATGATTTCTCTTAACAAGTTTCCATCGTCGCAGAAGCGATCGCCGAAGGGATAAACGGTAGTCGCGGGAGCTTTGCCCGTCGATCAAACCAATAAATTGCAATACGAGAAAAGAAAAGCGTAATAGATAAAATAGGGTTTTGATATATCTTGAATGATTAAAAGGAATAACATTGTCTCCTATTTATAACTTAAGGAATAAGAAAATCATCCTAATAAATATGAAAAGATATGGGAAATCAATAACCAACTAAATAATGGGGATACTAGGGAATATGCTCGTATCAGTATTGTTGCTGACACTTCCGATGGGGACGAGAGGGTTGTTTGGTAGGAAACGCCGACAGAGGTGCAAAGCTATTTATGCCGGTTAAGGCCCCCCCCAAACCTCGTCAACAACGTCGCCTTTTGTGAAACGCTCACTAGATAACTCTTCTTCTGGTGGCTCGTTGGACATGTCGAAGGTGCTTCGGGTCGACATAAAAGTCAAGCCAGAGAAAATGAAAATAAGTTTGAGCTATATTTGTAATTACTGGAAATCCAGGCTAAAAGATAGCCGATTACAGTATATTATATGTTTGACAGTTTTCTCAATTGCACATGGCCAAATAATCTGAAAGATTGCCCAAAGACGGGCTACACATCAAAAAATGAAGACACGTTACGATTGAGAGATTTGTTAAAGTTATGATATAAACAGCTATTTTTAAAAGTTACAGCAAATTGCCCTTATCAAAGTTACAGCAAATTGCTACTACATCTAAACTACTCACGTTAGATTGATATTGTCTGCTTTTGGTACGTATAAGTCTTCACGGTTTTGTTGTGATTGCAACATATAGGTACGGATTGTTGGGCAAGAATTTCAAAGATAGATTCGGACATGTTGGTGTTGCAGAACTAAGTGGTTTAGTTGGTTCGAGTAATCCTGTGGATCACGGCGTACCATACTCCCTAACTGAGGAATTCGTTAGGGTTTATCGCATGCATCCTCTTCTTCCTGACAAACTTCGCCTCAGAAATATCCATGCTTCACCTGGTCCTAACAAATCACCCCCTCTTGACACTGAGTATGTATTACCTCTTTCTCTCTTGTGTTAACTGCATGTGAAATAATATAATTGATCCACCAGTATATGTATGGACTTTAAATGAGCAAAAATTATGTTTTGATGAAATGACAGAATTGATATGGTGGAGCTGATTGGCAAGAAAGGAACAGAGAATCTATCAAAAATAGGATTAAGAAAGCAAATAGTGTCCATGTGCCACCAAGCCTGCGGTGCACTTGAGCTCTGGAACTATCCCATTTTCCTCAGGAATCTTGTCGCCCACAATGTCGATGGCACCGATCGGCCCGGCCCGGTCGAAGTAAGTCCATCTAATTTTGGTTTCACCCGTAAACTTCAATATTGTTTCCTAAAATCATAAACTATGAAGTTTAGGCAGAAACCTTAAAATAACTCTAAGTTCATGATATTAACGACCATTTAACATTTAACATGCAGTATGGGCAAAAACACACATGGAGCCCCTTGAAATTTGTTTTTTTAATTGTTTTTCTTTTATAAAATTTAATTTATATTATTTTGTATAAATTATCGTGCAAAAGTCACTATCAATGAGTTGAAATTATATATGATTATATTTTAAATATAAGTTAGAACAATAGCCCTTACTAATGGTTATTTCTGCTTTCGCCCTCTACCATGCAGTTTATAGGGATAGAGAGAGGAATGTTGCGCGATACAATGATTTCAGACGCGGCCTTCTGATGATTCCCATCACAAAATGGGAAGAGCTAACCGGCGAAGAGGAGGCTATTGAAACCCTGCGCCAAGTGTACAACGATGACGTGGAGGAGCTCGACCTTCTTGTCGGCCTCCTGGCCGAGAAGAAGATCAAGGGATTCGCCATAAGCGAGACAGCTTTCTTCATCTTCTTAATCATGGCGACGAGGAGGCTGGAGGCGGACAGGTTCTTCACAAGTGATTTCAACGAGGAAACGTGTACACGAAGAAGGGGTTGGAATGGGTGAACACAACAGAGAGTTTGAAAGATGTTTTGGATCGACATGATCCAGAGATGAGCGCTAAGTGGATCAACTCCACCAGCGCTTTCACTGTGTGGGACGCCTCTCCCGAGCCGAGCAATCCCGAGCCACTCTATCTCCGCCTCCCAAGTTGAACACATTAATTTCTTTTGTTACGAAATTGGTCTTCATTGTCTAATGTAGGGATATAATTTCAATTGTTTCCATGTTGTACTATTTTTGTTTTTTATTACACAACGAATTAGCTGATGTCATTTGTTTGTATCTTTGTAATATAATTGAAATGTTATTTTAAGCAGTGTTTGAGAAATTGAAGGTTGACGTAAAGGAAAAAGAAGAAATAGTGAGATTATGAAGAATTTGGTGTAGTACATTGCATAATTAAGTTTTCTAGTTTCGTGTTAGAATTCATTCTTATAATCGTACAAGCGAAGGAACCCCGATATCAAGATTTCTACCTTAATTTGATCGACAACCCTTTTCTTATTTTTTGAGTTATATTTATATACAACTTGTATGGCTAGAATTTTCCACAACAATATTAAATTAATCCAATAATTTATTCATAAACACCACATTCTTAAAAGGCCTAACAATTTAATCACCAATTAAAGAAAGTAATGAACAATTGTGTCCAAATTTTTAATGATTTTATCAAATTTATCAGTTTTTTAGTACTCATATTTAGCAATGGTATCTATTCTGTCGTTATCTTTTTAACTTGTTATTTATCCTCGTCTTTCACTTTGTATTAATTTTATGAATTGCTTTTGAGATAATTGTTTCTAAAAATAAAACTATAGTGAACTATTAGGAGTAGTATTTATGCATTCAACTTAACTTTCGAAATTAAATACTCTTTATCATCTGATACATCATGTTGCGATTCAGTAGTTGTAGTTGGAATAAAATTTATTATAAGTTAAAAAATACTGAGTATATGTTAAAATTGATAAATAAAAGGTGATGACAGAATTAAACCATTTGTTTAAAGTTTTTATAAAATATGGAGACTATTAAGAATACCATATAGCTAATCAAGTTGCAAAATATTGCAAAAGTGGGTCAGAGCAAATGATGAGTTTTGCACTTTTAAAAGACGGCACTTGCAACTTGATTGCCTTAATTAAGTAGGACATCGTGATTCGTCTTTGTTTTGTTTTCTTGATTTATCACACCTTTTTGTGCGATTCAAGTTGTGATACCATTTTTTACTTCGTCTTTAAATCTTGATTGATTTGTTTCAAAAAAGGATTGATGCATATGTTAGCTTAATAATTGATCCAAGTAGGCAAGTATATCATTTACCAAAATTGTATTCATTCATTCATTAATTCAGTGTACTTTTTACATAACACTTGTATGTGTATAATCACTCTTATAAAATTAATGGTATATTTCATAAGCATCACTCACATTTAATTTGATGGTATATTTAGTCATCTTTTTTTATTTTATGTAGCATTTCCTCCGTCCTAAAGTATTAGACTCATTTTTTTTTCACAATAATTTAGGAGTTGTTGTTTAGTGTTGTAAGTGGAATTGATAATAAAGTAGATTAAGTGTTGTGATATATTTTTATTTTTAAATTTAAAATAAATGGAATAATTATTTTTTTAACATTAAATTAATTAATATTATTTTAGTGCTAATTGTAATAAGGGTGTTAATTAAACTGTAATCAAATCATACTTAAATTCCCTAATTTTTACTATAAATAGAAATGACTCAAATGTGTTTAAATGTGTTGGAACTAGGGGTGACAAATCGTGCGTGTCGGGTCGTTATCGTGTCGACACGATAACGACACGAACACGATAACAACAAACACGAAGTAAACTTCTTTGACCGGACTTGGTCCTTGGTCTTATGAAGTAAACTTCTTTGACCGGACTTGGTCATTGGTCTGATGAAATATACATCTTTGACCGGACTCGTCTTTGGTCTGATGAAATAAACATCTTTGACCGGACTCGTCTTTGGTCTGATGAAATAAACATCTTTGACCGGACTCGTCTTTGGTCTGATGAAATAAACATCTTTGACCGGACTCGTCTTTGGTCTGATGAAATAAACATCTTTGACCGGACTCGTCTTTGGTCTGATGAAATAAACATCTTTGACCGGACTCGTCTTTGGTCTGATGAAATAAACATCTTTGACCGGACTCGTCTTTGGTCTGATGAAATAAACATCTTTGACCGGGCTCGTCTTTGGTCTGATGAAATAAACATCTTTGACCGGACTCGTCTTTGGTCTGATGAAATAAACATCTCTGACCGGACTTGGTTTGCGTTCTAATTTGGCGATTTTTGTCGCCGGGATCGAACTTTCCCTTGTCCTAATTCGGCGAGTTTTATCGCGTGGATCGGACTTTCCCAGTTAACCGAAGTGGTCTTATGCAGTAAACCTCTTTGACTAGACATGGTCGTCCTCGGTCTTATGAGGTAAACTTCTTTGACCGAACTTGGTCGTCCTAATTCGGCGAGGTTTATCGCGTGGATCGGACTTTCCCTTATTGCAGTTCGTTTCAGACGAAGTGCTTATTTCTTAAGCCGAATTGTGGTCTTGTATCTTCCTGAGAAGCTTGGACTCTCAATCGTTGGCTTATTGCAGTTCGTTTCAGACGAACTGCTTGTTTAAGCTGAATTGTGGTCTTGTATCCTCTTTAGAAGCTTTGACTTCACAATCGTTGGCTTATTGCAGTTCGTTTCAGACGAACTGCTTGTTTAAGCTGAATTGTGGTCTTGTATCCTCTTTAGAAGCTTTGACTCACAATCGTTGGCTTGTATATGTTCTAAGAAGGGGATCAGCCTTCAAAGAACAAGATACCTCAGTAACATTTGTAAGAGACGACACGCACAGAGACAGACAAAACACACAGACAAAACGCACAGAGACACACAAAGACCAAGCAAACCAAAGAAAGCACATTGACCGAACAGGACTCAAGACTGACTGGACTGTCTCTTACAAATGGAACTTTTTGAGGTTGGAAACGTACCATGTTCGGGGTACTTGTGCTCCTGACACGTGAGTCAATTTGTAAGACCCTTTGCCGAGGACTTCTGACACCCGATATGGACCTTCCCATGTGGGTTCGAGTTCGCCCAGCTTTTCTGCTCGGCTTACTTCGTTGTTTCTCAAGACGAGATCTCCCACTTGAAATTGCAGCTTTTTCACCCTTTGGTTATAATACCGGGCTACTTGCTCCTTGTACTTGGCTGCTTTTATGCAGGCCAATTCTCTTCTTTCTTCGGCAAGATCTAGTTCGGCTCCCAGTCCGTCACCATTCACTTCTGAGGAGAAATGGAGGTCGGGGACTGGGTATGCCGATCTCAACCGGAATCACGGCTTCAGTGCCGTACACCATCGAGTTCGGCTCTGGTGTGACTTCGGTCATTTCGCCTGCCTCTGACTCCGGTTGCTGTGATCGCTATGCTTGATGGTGCCGAGCTGATTGCTCGGCACTTTTAAGCGCAATCTGCAAACTCTTGCTCTTTTTTGATCACCTCGGATGACCGCTATCCCTCCTTTAGTGGGGAAGGTGTTTGGCGAGGATGCCTCTGATCGCTATGATCGGGCTTCTTTTCGTCTCCTCTAGATGAGCTGTCTAAAGACCGTTTTCGACGGTCTGCCTCATCGGCACGGGAGAACTGGTCCGCAATGTCCCACATCTCTTGAGCTGTTTGCGGACTGCATTCCACGAGCTTTCTGTAGAGAGCTCCGGGCAGGATTCCATTTTGGAATGCCGAAATGACAAGTAGATCATTGAGATTATCTACTTGTAGGCATTCCTTATGGAATCTCGTCAGGAAGTCGCTGATCTTTTCGTCGCGACCTTGACGTATAGAAAGCAGCTGAGCCGAAGTAATCCGGGCTTCCGCTTTCTGAAAGAACCTCCTGCTGGCGTTCCCGATGAGCAGCTCGGGAAACAGCTTGCACATATGGACCTCATTGAGACACTGGTTCGCCATATTATACTGATAGCGTCCCAGGAAGTCATGAGGATTCACTAACCCGTCATAAGTCAACGACGGAGTTCGGTAGTTCTGTGGCAAGGGAGTTCGGGTGATATCGTCCGAGAACGGAGTCTTCAATGCTCCGTACATGGCGAACCCGACACCTCTTCGGTATGGAGGAGATGGAGTTCTCCTGTGATTCCGGTACCTAGGAGGAACAGGAACATGTCGGGGTTGAGGATTCTTCTTCCTGGAAGACACGGCACTACTGCGGTAGCGACTTTCATGTCTGGATGAGGAAGGAGAATCCACCGTTTTCGTCTTCGGCTCTTGGCTCTTTTGCAGGAAGGCTAAGAACTCATCCTGCTTCTCAGCCAAGAACAGCTTGACAGCCTCATTCAAATCAGGCTGCTGGGAAGACTCGGTGTGTGGACCTTTTGAGCGGCTTGTTCCTTCATCGTGAAAACTGGAAGTAGCTGTATCCCGAGGCTGTTTTCCGGACCTGCGGGCTGGACTAGCTTCCTCATGGTTTTCACGAACGGTATTACGGGTAGTGTGTGATCTGGTATGCATTTTTTTGGGGTGGAAAAAGGGTCAAAAATTCGCTTATCACAAATTTGGTTCTTCGTTTCCCACAGACGGCGCCAGTGATGAATCCGCGAATTTCTGATGTTAGTGAATGCAGGAAAATACAGATCACGACACAAAGAATTTACGTGGTTCGATTTACTGAAGTAAATCTACGTCCACGGGAAGAAAAGAGGGCAGAGTTGTATTGCTTGATCTGTTTTCTACAGCTTACAAATACAAACTTGCTATATGGTGTTTTATCTCTAGAGAGCTTAACCCTTTTCTATCTGATCTAAGTTCTATTTATACATTGAACTAAGATCGTGGCTTGCATCACCACTAATGATGGTTGTGGATGTCGTGGAGGTCCTGCATGTAGCGTAGGTCATGGCCTACGATCGTGGCCTGAGCAGACACCACGTGGTAGTGGGTGTGTTGGAAGTTGTGGAAATCCTGTATGGGTCCACTAACTCCTTGTTCGGTCGAATACTGAGACCGAACTGCTTTGGTTGCCGATCTGAGAGTAGAGCTTGATGCCGACCTGAGAGCAGAGCTTGATTGGTTGGCTTTTGCCGAGCTGTAGGCTGAGGCCGAACTCTTACTGAGACCGAACTGCTTTGGTTGCCGATCTGGGAGCTTGATGCCGACTTGAGAGCAGAGCTTGATTGGTTGGCTTTTACCGAGCTGTAGGCTGAGGCCGAACTCTTTGGTAATGCCGAACTCATACTCTTCCTTGGGCTTTGGGCTGATGGGCCGTTGGTGCTGTTGGGCTTGTTTAGTCCGTACCTCATCAGGTATCTATTCTGTCGTTATCTTTTTAACTTGCCATTTATCCTCGTCTTTCACTTTGTATTAATTTTATGAATTGCTTTTGAGATAATTGTTTCTAAAAATAAAACTATAGTGAACTATTAGGAGTAGTATTTATGCATTCAACTTAACTTTCGAAATTAAATACTCCTTATCATCTGATACATCATGTTGCGATTCAGTAGTTGTAGTTGGAATAAAATTTATTATAAGTTAAAAAATACTGAGTATATGTTAAAATGGATAAATAAAAGGTGATGACAGAATTAAACCATTTGTTTAAAGTTTTTATAAAATATGGAGACTATTAAGAATACCATATAGCTAATCAAGTTGCAAAATATTGCAAAAGTGGGTCAGAGCAAATGATGAGTTTTGCACTTTTAAAAGACGGCACTTGCAACTTGATTGCCTTAATTAAGTAGGACATCGTGATTCGTCTTTGTTTTGTTTTCTTGATTTATCACACCTTTTTGTGCGATTCAAGTTGTGATACCATTTTTTACTTCGTCTTTAAATCTTGATTGATTTGTTTCAAAAAAGGATTGATGCATATGTTAGCTTAATAATTGATCCAAGTAGGCAAGTATATCATTTACCAAAATTGTATTCATTCATTCATTAATTCAGTGTACTTTTTACATAACACTTGTATGTGTATAATCACTCTTATAAAATTAATGGTATATTTCATAAGCATCACTCACATTTAATTTGATGGTATATTTAGTCATCTTTTTTTATTTTATGTAGCATTTCCTCCGTCCTAAAATATTAGACTCATTTTTTTTTTTGCACAATAATTTAGGAGTTGTTGTTTAGTGTTGTAAGTGGAATTGATAATAAAGTAGATTAAGTGTTGTGATATATTTTTATTTTTAAATTTAAAATAAATGGAATAATTATTTTTTTAACATTAAATTAATTAATATTATTTTAGTGCTAATTGTAATAAGGGTGTTAATTAAACTGTAATCAAATCATACTTAAATTCCCTAATTTTTACTATAAATAGAAATGACTCAAATGTGTTTAAATGTGTTGGAACTAGGGGTGGCAAATCGTGCGTGTCGGGTCGTTATCGTGTCGACACGATAACGACACGAACACGATAACAACAAACACGAACACGACCCGTTAAGAAAACCTCAAACACGAACACGAACACGACATGAAACCCTCAGACACGAACACGACACGAACACAACACGAACCCATTAACGACACGAACCAATTCGGGTCAACACGACACGATAACAACACGTACACGAGATGACACGATAACGACTCGATAACAACACGACCTGATAACGGTTAAACCTATTAAAAATGAAAATAATAAGAATTAATAATATTAAAATATTATTTGTTAACGGATAACACGAACACGACATGGACACGACACGAATACGTATTGTTAACGGATAACACGAACACGACACGAACACGACACGAAATTTTCGTGTCCTTAACGGGTCGACCCGATAAGGACACGAAATTTTCGTGTCCTTAACGGGTCGACCCGATAAGGACACGAACCCAATAAGCTCTGACCCAAACCCATTATTTTCGTGCCGGTTCGTGTCGTGTTATCGTGTCGTGTCAAAAATTGCCAGCTCTAGTTGGAACATCCCAAAGTGAAATACGACGGACCGAGGGAGTACTATTTCATTCCAATTCGTCATCAATTATTCCTGCGGTAAAAAATTACCAACTATTTTCTTGTAAACAGATCCACATCAATAATATACAAATTAGAGTCCTAGACTAAACTGCAATGATTTTGGATTGGCACATTCAATGACAATTGAGATTGGATGATTAATGCGTTAATCAAATCATTAATGCTAATCCTTTTCAAGAAAACGAAAAATAATTTTAGATTTTAGACACGATATCATTCTATTTCCCCTTACTTGCCTTTCCAATTGTTTAATCATTTAAACAACAAAAATTAAATCAAAATTCAACTCCATTTTGTTCGCGTAAGCTCCAATTTTCTGATTTGCAGTCAAACCAAACTCTAGTGACTCAATTCAGTAGAAACTATTGCAAAAGAAGTTTCTTGAATCCTGGTTAACCTCTGCAAAGAAATTACTTTTCTTGTGAAGAACCCTTTTTTATTGAACTCTTTATTCCCTCGGCATCTTCATATACCCGTTTCAAAATTTGGGCATTTTTTGTCTTTTATTAAGCACTTCTCTTTTGCAGGAACTTCTTCAATTACCTGTCTTCGCGGAGCTTTACTACTTCAGCTATCCAAATTTCAGTTGGGTATGTTTTAATTTCGATGCTTTTTAGTAGTTTAGTTACTAAATTCAGCTCAATTTCGTTTCATGTTTGAGTATGTGATTATTCGGGTTGTTTTTGTTGATGCTTTAATCATTAGATCTTAATTCGTTTGCTGATTATATTTGTTATGCGTTATAGGGTTTTTGTGTTTGGGTTTATGTTTGAACTGTTGATTCATTCACACCACGTGTTTGTGTTTTTTCCTGAATGATAGTTTAGAGAGCCAATGTCGCAAGGGTATGCTATTGAACTTTACTTTGATCCCGCCCTCGAGAATCAGGTCTTGAAAGCATGGAATGTATTGGCTCGACGGCAGATCAGCACTCAGTTGATTGAGATTGAATCCAGGCCCCACATTACTTTGTTCACAAGCCCTTTTGTTGACATTGCTAAGCTAGAGAATGTGTTGAGAAACTTTTCTGCAAAGCAAGAGCCTTTGGCTGTGTCCTTCTCCTCAATCGGGAGCTTCCCCAGCGACAACAATGTCTTGTTTCTCGGCCCAACCCCGTCTCTCTCTCTCCTCCAATTTCACTCCCAATTGTGTGATGCAATGAAGAAAGAAGGTGTTGAAGTTGGAGATGAGCAGCGCCCGGATACATGGATACCTTATTGTTCCGTGGCTGAGGAAGTCCCAAAGACTCGTATGGCTGAGGCTTTTACTGTCCTGCGTGATCTGAAGATGCCGGTCAGTGGATATGCAGTGGAGGTCTCGTTGGTTGAGTACTCACCCGTCCGTGAACTCTTCTCTTTCACTCTGGGTACGCATCATATCAGTGAGATTTGACGCTGTCCCTTCTGTTGCTGTTGAATTAGGTTTTACATTTACATGTCGTAGAAGGATGGCCCTTATAAGTCGAACTGTCCTTGCTGCTGCTGCAGTTATGTGAACATCATTGTGTTGTAAAATATTGTCTCATCAATCAAGAACTATCTCAATGTTATGGATATCTTTTGAGATGTCTTCTCCATGCTTCAAATTCATATTTCAATATTTGATTTACTGATGTTTTTGGTGATTTCTGGGGATTTGTTACCTTAGAAACTAACCATTGTGTTATGACTGAGGCTTACCTTCTCAAATAGAATTAAATGGTTTCGTCATCTAAACCTTTACTTCTCTTGTTCTTTATCTATTTTGTTGAGTTGATCTTCTCCTTTCCTGTTGTAATGGAACCATCTAACTGTGTCGATCCCCTGCAATTAACATGCAGAGACGGGCCTCAGCTAAATTAGATCAAATATTAACTTCGGAGGCTGAAAGCAGACAATCTGAGGTGAGAACATTTGTTAGGCCTATAAAACATCGTTTTTTCCTACAGCTACGATCGTGAACCTTTAAATTTTTATGTGTCTGATTACTGATGTTACTGTCAGTTTCTTTCTTTCTGTATAGTGCCACTGTTTTTCCCTATTGGAACTGTAATTTGCTAGAGTTCTGGAGATTCTGTTAGCCAAGATCAGATTCCGTTTAACCTTCTTCATTATCATCTGATATCCTATCTTTCTCCAATTGCTCAAACGCTTGAATACACTTATCAGAAATCGCAATTTTTTCCCTTTTCTTTCTCTGGAATCTAATTATTTGTTAGCAAAAATTTTCTTGTTTTCTTACAAACAATGAAACAAGGTAAAGAATTCATCCACCTAAACAGACATGGAAGCAATCAAGCCCCCTGCATATAAAGTAACTTTTTCATCTCTGCAGACTCATAGCCCCCACTATTTTTATGATGATATTTTGTTCTGTCGCTTAACCATCTCGAGCAGGAGCTCGTTCCATGTGTCCACCGGGCCAGGCATGCACCAATGGACACAATCTTTATAACCCGTCGTCCAATTGTCAATCCAGTATGCCCCCGGATGCCCATCGACCCTTGTCAGCATCATTTCTGTAACATCGATGACTCCAAACTCGTTCCCTCTCTCTTTTCCTACACTCCTCGCTGCCTCCGCTTCCTTCACTTGAATATTCCTGTACTCCCAGTCGGGCCGGGCCCTGTCCACCTCATCCAGCTCGATAAGCCTAGTCCTGTTGCACCGTCCTCCAGTGTTCCACTCCCCGTGCTCAAAATGAGAAGGAGAGAACGTTCTCAAGAAAGTGACAATCTTGTTGCACTTCTTGCAGTCGTTGATGGCCTTGAATGCAGCCCGGAATGACCTCCTGAGTGCTAGGCCCGGCCCGAAGTTCGTGATGTTTGGATCATGGCAGTAGACGCAGCCCACGACATTGCCTCCCTCGTGCAAGTAGTTCCCCCGTAGATGCCACTGGCCGCTGTTGAAGATCGCGTAGTCAATGGACGGTAGCTTCTCGGACCACTTGGGGTCGGGTGTGTCGAGGTGCAGGTCGAAGTTGCCTGTGCCGGTGCCGTTGATTACGATCTCAGTCGCTGTGACGAGGAAGGCCGACCAGTATACCGTTAGGGTGAAATTATGTTTCGGAAACTCCCATATTGTGAATCTGTTATCTGCATCTCTTTCGATTAATTTTGGAGTTTCTTCCTGCAAGATCAACCCATTCTTGTTAGGAATGTTAGATTAAATGTGAAAATTAGAATGCAATTATTGGAATAATATGACCATTTTATGATATAAGTATATACGACACAAAAAGTCTCATTCACGATATTTTGAATTGATCATTTAATATCCATCAGATCTTGATATCAGCGGTTAATATTTTATCTCGCATTTATTAAATTCAGTAGAAGCTGACGCAGGATCTATAGCCTAATCATCTATGTTTATCAATATTATATTATAATGATAAATACAAAAGAAAATGACAACTTCAAAGATTAGAGACTTTACCTACACAACTCCCCAATAATCATTTCAACAAAATAAGGAAATTAAATAAGAAAAAAATTGTCATTATTTAGTATCAGTGCTTTCCTCTCTAATGTTCAACTAAACTTTGTAACTACATCATTAGATTCCTAATGATTTTGTCTACCCAATAATTAATATATTCGCATGTGAAAAAAGCCATTGCTAATTAATTACTAGTACTACTATATATCGACATTACGCTAAAAATAAAGGATACAAAGGCCAGTGTTGTTTGAATTTTTGTAGGACACATTCAAGAGTTTCATAAGTAATGTATATTGATAATAAAAAATGTGAATTCTTACAAATTTTGTTATATCTATAAATGATAAATCCCTAATACTTATATTAGTTTTTACTAGTTTAGTAACTTTGTATTAATATAAATATATAAGTGACGTTACCTACTACGGAGTATTTTTATTTATATAAATCAGTTAGTTAGTGTAAATATGTTATGTTAAACTAAAAAGTGTTGCAATAAACAATGAAATAAATTAAGCAGGAGAACTAACCGTAGAGAGGAGACAAAGAAGAGATTCCATCTGATTCCTTGCTAAAGAATCTCCGATGAAAGCCATCTTCTTACCTCGGAGAATCCTAAGAAATATTTGTGCACTAAAACGAGGTAGCTCACATTTATCTGGTTTCCATCTCCAATGAAGAAAATCTGCATCTTTTCTACCATGCAAGAAACAATTCTTCAATGTTGGAATTGTTGTGCAGCTGTAGTTGGTATACAGCGGGCCGTCCGCATCCGGGATCCACCGCCCTTTGAATAAATCGCAGGTTTCGATCTCTGCAAATGACATATGCAGAAAGTGAGCTATATATGTTGTTGGGAAAATGGGGTATAATATTTTTTTAGAGAGAAATTTGATGGGATTCTTACCTCTTTGGGTTGAGTTGTGTTTGCTTGGTTGAAAAGGCATGTTATTTGTGTATGTGATTAGGGCTACACATGTTATGCAGAAGATCAAGAGAAAAGTTGTAGTAGTACCCAAGAAGTGATCTTTCTCCTTATAGTTTGATGTTGATTTCATTATGTGTGTGTGTGGAGTATGTGTTTGAGAGAGGAAGTGAGAATTGTTGAGTTATTGAAGAGCAACACATGTAGTCATGTATTTAGTTGACAGCTCAGTTGGCAACGGAGGGGCAGATCTTGCTGCAATGAGTCTGGGTTCGAATCTCACTGCTGTCGTGTAGTTGCTTCCATCTCTCAATGTAGTTGCTTCCTTCCATCTCTCAATGTAGTTGCTTCCATCTCTCAGGCACAAGTGTGAGGCCTTGGGAGATGGGCTTCTGACAGCCAGTGGGTTAAGGCCCCCCTTAACGGGCTACTGCCAACGGAATCGCCTTTTTTGCTGGAATGTATCTAGTTGACAGCTTATATACTCCCCATTATAGAATGCGCCGTACTTCTTTGTCTTTTAGCTTCATGGCTCTCATGTGCAATCATGTGAATATAGTGACTAGGTTTACGAGATTTTCTTGTGAACATGCCAAGGGGAAAATGTGGCAGAAATGTTAGGTACGTGGACTCTTTTTATTAGCTAAATCAATACTAAAATAATTATTTTATCGTGCTAGTATGTCAGTATAGTTAATAGAGTCAATTAACATATATTTATATGTACCACTTCATTCTTTAACTCACATTATCAATATTTCGGTATTTATTACTAATACATTTTGTTTTAATTTAACACTTTCCAAAATATTATTGGTGTCATTAATGTAAAAAAGCTTGATTGTTTTGTTTATTCATTTATGTTAAATTACGCGCGTATGATATGAATAAATTGAGTTTTACTTTTTGTAATATATAAGTATAAAATTGGAGACATCAACTGCGACTTTTTAATTTTAAAAAAAAAATTGTAATAAATTTGGACTAAATGAAAGTGACCGTATGGTATTGACATAAAATTACATATACTCCAATCATTTTTAGCTCTTGAATTACTCCATCTCATATTCGTATACTCAATTCAAACACGTACCCAATTTAATCCAGTCGTGGCCGAAGGTTAATGCTAAATAAAAGGTCAATAACATAAAAAAAGGAAATGACAAATGATTAATCACTTAATTCACCTAAACAATTACCCAATAATCATCTCCGCAAAATAAGGAAACTATTAAGAAAAAGTTGTCATTCTTTATTTCTACTGTTCAATTGAACCTTTTAACAAATGATGTTGTCTAATCAATAATATATTGACGTGTGAAAAAAAACCGTTACTAATTACTCCCTACTTCGGATTTCAAGAAAAAAAAAGGATGAACACCAAGCCCAATGTATTTTGAATTTTTGTTGGAGAATTTTCATGTAAATGCAATTTTCCTAATTCATGAAGATTAAGACCACTACGATTCATGAATTTGGTGTTAAATTAAAAAAAATGGTAATGATTTTACTCTGCTCTCAAGTAGTAAAAATATTGTTTGAAAATAGATTTCAATAGTCCCATGCAGTTAGCTAGGTTTTATTTGTAAAAGATAAATTTTACAAAAGAATGATACTTTGGATATATTTCAACATTTAGCCATTTATTTATTAATTTGGTTAAGATGTGGAGTATTATTAATGAACTAGTGTTAACCCATGGCGATGCACGACGGAATATTTTTTCGTCATACAATTTTAAATTGTTAATTGATTAATTAAAATGAGAAACAATATAACTATATAAGATTTAAAATGGAAAAATATACTTGCATAATAAAAATTCAATAAATATATACTCCTCAATTCATTTTACACCTAAAGGCATTAAATTCAACATTTAAAATGGAATTAAGATAAACACAATTATTTGGACAATGATGAAGACACTATATCAAGTGTTGACATTTTGAAAAATATATTTAAAACAATCCTTCATATTCCTTTACTAAAAATAATGTAAATCACACTTTTAACAAAATAATGAATAGTAACTCATAATATTCAAAACATAAAAATTATGACTATAAAAAATTTAAATGATAAACTACACAAAAAATTACATTAATTGATTGAATTAACATTATTGCATTAATGAATAATGATAGCCCTTTTGAATGTTGGAGCGTTTATATTTATTTATTGCACTTTAAACCTGGCTTGTTGGAACATAGAACATATATAAAAATGGAAACTCATTTATCTCTACTTTATTCCATCTCTCTTACTTTACTATCTTCACCTAACACACAAAATAAAACTACATAAAATCTCGTGTCGTCCAAGGAAGGGATCATCTTCCTTGGGACAGAGGGAGTACCTAATATGGAGTATATATTTTACTTAGCATGATCACCTACAGATAAGATAATTGGATTCTCCATATAAAAGCAGTTGTATTCCATAACAATTAAGTGTTAAATCCTAATTGCAACAATAGTATTCTTAGCAAACCAAAATTTAGTAGCAAACTATTTTATTTTATATGAACAACTAAATATACAAAAATAATAAATTGTGTAAGATGAAGATAAATATTATGCATGTTTGAGTTAAGGATTTTACAATTCTTCTCTCTCTAAGAACTGTAAGAAATATTGGGATAAAATTCTTGAATCATATACACGCGGTACTCTAACTATTGTAATTAAAGGAAAAAACAACAATAAATGAAATGGAAATTACAATTAAAATTAGTCAAGAAAAAATCTCTTTCCGCAAGACAAATTACATCACGATTAGTGCTCTCGGATTGACGTATTATACCCAAATATGAAACGACTTACTCCTAACGTATATAACATCTCAAACCCCCTAGGCACCTATAAACTTGATGGGGCTCCAAAAATCAAGCAAAACAATGTTCCTAAAATGTGAAATAAAATGTTGAGAGCTTGAGAGAGAATGAAGAATGCTTTTGTTAGTTTGTAATTTATCCACAACTCTATGCCTTTTATAGGCACAAAATTAGGACATGAGAGATCATGGAATTAAAACATCATAAATTATAAATCAAGACAACATAGTTTACAAAATTTGTTAAATGCTCATTATTCTATTTAAATATTTGTAACAGTTGGTTACTCATTGTAGTGATTTAAGAGTGAGTCAAATGCTCATTAAAATATCTAAATAAATATTCATGAGAGTTACTTAAAATATTCAAATTGGTTCATCGCTTATAAATATTTCAGAATAGGACAAAATATATAAATATTTCAAAAGAAGGCCAAAACTCGTGTTTTATATATGTGCAGATATAGATAGACGTGTTGCTGATTGAGAATAGATATTATTTCTCGGCATATTTTAAATTTTTGAACAAGCAACTATAAAGGAGCCTGGATCCAATAAAAATTCACTAATTTTATAAAGCCTTGGATTTTAAATAGCCCAACCCAATACAGAGTTCACGAGCCCATGAGCCCGGTTGTCAAATATTTTGAACTTAAGCCGAAATTAATCAAATTAATAGTAGTACTGTGTGTTTAAGAAGGTAAGCAAACTCATAGCTAGTTTTATGAACTCTTTCTTGTCTAGCATCAATAAGGTGGTAGATAACTCTGTTTATAAAGGGGAGGTGTTGACTACGATCTCTGCGGTGGCTGTGACTAAGAAAGGAGACCAGAATACCGTTAGTGTGAAATTGTGTTGACGAAACTCCCATCTTGTGAATTTGTCGTCTGCGTCTTTTTCTTCTAGTTTTGGAGTTTCTTCCTGCAAGATCAATCGATTCTTATGGAGGGTGTTTAATTAAATGGGAGAATTGAATACAATTATCGGAAGAAATATATGCATGTGTTTAGTGGAGTATTTTTTGAACATAAAAAAAATAAAAAACTGTATAAGTTGCCCAATTTTCGTAATATTGTTTATATAAATGGAGTATAATTAGAGCTATATTATGTTAAAGAAAGAAAGCAGGAGGACTAACCGTGGAGAGGAGACAAAGCAGCGATTCCTCGCTAAAGAATCACCGATGAAAGCCATCTTCTTACCTCGGAGAATCCTAAGAAATGTCTGTGCACTAAAACGAGCCAGCTCGCATTTGTCTGGTTTCCATCTCCAATGAAGAAAATATCTATCTTTTCTTCCCTGCAACAAACAGTTTTTCGTGAATGGAATCGTTGTGCAGCTGTAGTTGGTGTACAAAGGGCTGGCCTCGTCTGGAATCCATCGCCCCTTGAATAAATCGCAGGTTTCGATCTCTGCAAATTGATGAATTCTGCACAAAGTTAACTAGGTTGTAGGAAAATGGTGAATAATAGTATTAATAGTAGTACTGGTATTTTCTTTTTTTTATGGAATACTAACCTTTATGGGTTGATTTGTGTTTGTTTGGTTGAAATAGTATGTTGTTTGTGTGTTTAATGCGTGTATCGTGGAAAATGAGGTGAAAATGGTGATTATGGCTATACATGTTGTGCATAAGAAGAGTGAAGTTGTACCAGCCAAGAAGTGATGTTTCTCTATGTAGTTTGATGCTGCTGTCTTCATCTATCCCTCTGTGTGTTTGTGTTTTTGAGAGACTAATAGAAGAGCAACACATGCACCTAGCTAGTTGACAAATGCATATAAAGTGTTTCACATATATAAATGTCAACTAATGGAAACTACAGTATAAAACTAAGATCCTTCCAATGAAGAAGGCCGAGTATTATTTTCTCTAATTGGTATGTTTGCTAAGTTTATTCGGTCAACATATTTTTGTTCTATTCATTTTGGAGTTTTTCTCTCCAAGATTCACCAACTCACATGTTGTGAATTTGTAATTTTTTAGTTTCTCCCTGCAAGATCTACCCACTCTTGTTAGGGATGTTGTGTATAGAATACAATAATCTAAATGCAATTTCCCTAATTCATGAAAATTAAGAACACCACTACGATCCTCTACTTCAGGTCGTCTTTCATTATATCTATTACGATCATAAAAATGTTAGTTTTTACAAAAAAATTTATACCCTTAATACGTGTATTAATGTGATTGTAGTTTGGTACTTACAAACAACTAAATAAGGGAAGTGAAGTGCTCCACTATTCTTACCTACATTACTTAAGTAGTAATTTATTAGTCATGTCAGTTCATGGATTAGGTGGATCTACAAATACCTAAACATTTTACTTAATTAATTTTTTCGAATTATTGTCTAAGCATGTGCACCACATTCAATAATTACAATATTGGTCAATATCTAACAGTGGTCATGGGCTATGACTTTTAGATTTTAAACTTTTTTCTTCATTGTATGTTTATGTTCAATGAACATTACAAATATATTCAGTACTTAAAAAAAATTAGGATCCTCTTGGTTTCAAGTAAAATAAATTGTTAATGATATTACTCAAATGATCTCTCAAGTACTAAAAAAATTGTTTGAAAATAGATCTCAATAGTTTCATGCAGTTAGCTAGATTTATTAGTAAAAGATAATAGTAATTTTTTAAATAATTTTAAAAACTGATAATTTAGATATATTTCTACATCTAGCCATTTTATTAATAAGTTGGTTAAAATGTGGTGCACACTGATTGAGAACAGAAATTTATTTTCGACATATTTTAATTTTTTGAACAAGTAACTACTAAAGGGGTCTGGGTCCAATAAAAATGCATTAATCCAACAATAATAACACACTCTTAACTTTTTTATTAATAATAGTTATGCAAGGATGTACTCGAATAAATAAAATGTGTACAATTTGATAATCCTATCTTGCAAAGCCATGGATTAAATAGCCCAGCCCAATACAGAGTTCACGAGCCCAACCCACCAAATATTAAAAACTTATGCCGAAATTATTAATATCAATTAATATTATATAGTACTACTATCTAATTATCTAGTTGGTTTTTGAAATATATCTTTAAAATAATAAATTGAGTTTGTTTTGGTATAAAATTAGATTTTATTTCTTATATCTAGCTTTCTCACATTGAAGAATCAATAAAAGAATATTATTTCCACGATAGGCCCAAAACCGAAATTCTATTATTGGATTTCAGACGAAATAAGATAAACAAAAATATCTTATACCAAAATTGGTCTTTTATTTGATACCAGGAACAGCAAAATTTGCTTTTGTTTTAACCATTTTGGTGGTTGTATGATTTGCCGTCGCTTTCCAGTTCATAACATGATCTTCTTTTATTTATTACTATTATTATTACGCAGATCGTAAAATTTTCATGGGAAAATGAGGCATAAGAAAATTCCTTTCATTTTATTTTATTTATTTTTAACTTTTTTATCTTGTTCTAAAAACGAATATCACCATTAATTTGTATTCATCCTTTTTACACAATAAAAAAAATGTAAGAAACTGTCTAACATTTTCATCATTCTATTAAACACATTATCTTTATTTTCTGAAAAAAAACAATATGCTCAACATATGTATCATGTTTGGATGATGAGTTAGGCTATTTAGTAATTTGTGGGACACTCTCTCATGTTATAAGTTGGCCCATTTTGGTATTTAAATTTTTACAGTTACAACACCTAAATGTTCCAAAGTTCATCCCTACCTAAATTTTTTATCAATATATATGGAGTGTTATCAAAAAAATTCAAAAAATAACTCTATAAACTCAAGCGTGTCTAACATATCAAAATAATATAAAAGCAAATTGGGATAGAAAGAATATTCTTCTAAATTTTGAAATATTCTTTTGCAAATCACTGGTGTAATTTCAAAAGGAAGTCCAAAAAACCAAGATATATATGATTAGTCACTAATACCTTCCTCAATTAGATATATGAGCAAGAAATATTTTAAGAGAGTTCCAACTCTAAATATAACATAAATACATTGTCTTGAAATGGTCATTGGCGCTTTTTCTGCATGGTCATTGGCGCTTTTTCATTGCAGAAAAAAGGCGATTCCGTCGCCTTGGTGGCCCCCACACTCCGGCTCGACATCGTGTGTGAGGGGGTTCAATCAGGGTACGCAGTAGCTCATTAAGGGGGATGCCTTAATTCACTGAGTGCCAGAAGTCCATCAGCAACTACACAACAGCAGTGGAATTCGAACTCAGGCTCATTGCAGCAAGATTTGCCCCTCCATTGTCAATTGCGCTGCCCCTGCCCTATGGGCACACTTTTCATTATATAGTACTTCGTATAAAGATATTTTCCTTGAAATGGTTAATCCAATATTCTTCATTACATAGTGGTTATTGGTGGCACAAATTTTTTTCTTGAAATGGTTATTCTAATCTGTTTCATGAATAGTTAATAATCCCGGTCATTTTAAATTGAATTGGCAGTAAAGTGAGATTATTAAAGTGAAAATTTAACGAAAATATTCATTCTGCATATACAATTCACGGTTAGATCGTGAAAGATACTCTACATATATATATTGATCGTCCTAGAAATCTTGAAGTAGCTAGACATTGAATGAATTGTATATCAATATATCGTAGAGTATGGAATCATTGACATATTAGTGAGTGTTCCATCTCAATTATCTTTCATTTTCATCATTTATATCCTTCTTTTACTTTAATAATAAAAATCTCTATAAATATATCTTTCTTCTTGATGTATAACAGATCTAAATAGTGATTTCCACAGTCACTTGGGTCGATTATGTATAACTGAGATTGGAGTCTAGTTTCATGAGATCAAACCTACAACCTCACTCTAGTTTGTGAAGGTTGTGATGTTGATCAACTTCTTGTAGTTACAATGAAAGGATCTCTATAAATAATTGAGTTACAAATCACAACCTTGTAGCGCAAAACATTAATTTCAGAAAATTTTGCTATTTTATAGTACTAGTGATTTTTATGAATCATCAACAAATATATAAAATTAGAAACAAATAAAATTTCATGGTCTAAGCAGTCTGTTTGTGGCCCATATGATATTAATGACATTATTAATGTAATCTAATTATGCAATAATAAACAAAAAAAAATAATCTTTAAATAAAGCAGTTGCATGTGGAGCAGCTGCTGTAATGAGATTGCTGCTCCCCTCTAAGCCACGTGGCTATTAATGCTTTGTACCTTCTGCATGCAAATACTGCTGTCTGATTAGTGATTACATCCTAATTAATTTAATTTTAATTGTTAGTAGGTGAACTGGTTTTGCACTTAGAAGTGTATTAGATTCACATTATTTTTTATTTTATTAATTTATTATAGTATGTGTGTATTGATTATTGGCACTACCGTGACATAAGTTGCTAATCACATGGGCGTTTGTGATCGGTTATATCCGTCATGTTTAGGGGTGGGTCGGTACGGTATACCGTACCGACCGTGCCATACCGCATACCGTACCGGAAAGTACGGTATGACAAAATTCAATACCGATACCGTACCGAATTTTCGGTATATCGGAAATTATGTATGATATTTTTTGATACCGTTACCATACCGTAATATGGTAACGGTAACGGTATACCGAAAAAAAACCTATTGTGTCCAAAATATTTAAAATAACAATTCAAGTGTTCAACTATTTAAAAAAGCCCAAAATAATAAAACTTCATCACAATCAAATCTTGTTCATAGCATTCAAATTAATAAAACTTCAACATTCAAATCTAAAACAATTTATGAAGTCATGGTCAACAACATTATCTTCATTTCTTGCAACCACGTTGTCTTCATTTCTCAAAATTCCACAAAAAATCGTTGAAGATGACCCTGCATTTGATAACCATTATTAATAGTCGAGCATAATCACAATACACAAACAACCAAACCAAAAGAAATGTATGGAGTGTAACATCGATATATCAAAACACCTAATTATTGCAACGTAAACTTGCTCCTGCAGTTATAACTCAACGGTTAATTCATATTTTCACAGATTTAAAATGCTTTTTAATTTTAAGTCTGATATTTAAATGTCTAGACAATTTATTAAAATGTCAACACAAATATGTGTTGAAATTTTAATGTGATGGTATTGACATTTTTAAGAAAAGGTGGCATTTAAACGCACTCTTGTGGCTAGGTAGGGTTAATGTGATTGAAAAAGTATAATCCAAAGTAAGAGGATGTCGAATATTCTTTTGTTTATCATTTCACAACTTTTATTTCGCATAATGAAATAAATATGAAGAAATTAAAATGACCCGTGCATCACACGAGAGTGACACTAGTTAGTAATTTAAATTGGACATTTATTTCTCTTTAAGAATTAAGAATGACTGATCAGTATCCAATTTATTTATCCTTCAATTTAAGTAGTATATAAAATAAGATAGCATATAATGAATTAAACACTAATTAAACGATTTGATTCATTTTCAGCTGCACATATTTTTAATTGACATTTTATGAAGTAGAACGAAGAATAAAACAAAAATTTTAATTACTTTGTATATTTGGAATATGACATTACACAAAGAATCATATACTAAATGGTGTGAGTTAATACAAATTCTTTCAAATGTGCTCTGTTGAAACATATTCCCGATAGCGTATTTCCAATCTTCTTTCAGTGTTATGTGCTATTGTGTTAATTATATTTAATAGGATGAGTTGATAAAAAAATAATTCAGGTTAATTTTGAATTTGTTTGAATAAATTATCATTTGAATGTTTAATTTTATTGTATTAATTGATGTATTAATTTTTTTTAATATAATATATATAAATGTAATATATATATTACAACACATTTAATATTAATATATATATAATAATCTATCGGTATACCGTGGTATACCGGTATACCGCGGTATAGAAAAATTGATACCGTTACCGTACCGAAACACTGATACCGTACCAGAAACTGCGGTATACCGAAAAATCGGTATTTTCGGTATTTTTTCGGTACGGTAAGTCCGGTATTACGGTATTTCGGTATAATTTCCCACCCCTAGTCATTTTTGGTCTTCTTTGCTATCTTGAATAATTTATTTGTCATAACTACTCCTATTATGTTTACCATTTTTTCTTTGTTTTAATTTGTCGTCTTTCTTTTTTTTACTTTACCATTATTGATAATGTAAAGTAGGGAGTATATTTTAGGCAAATTGCTATAACAATTTTGGACTTTGGTTAGATTAAAAGGGAAAAATTATGAATTTAAACATTTTACTTATATTTTCCACGGAACCTAATTTGAGTGATATTGTATTTAATAACATTCCAAAATTTCTGTGAAATAGTACCAACAATTATTTTTTTCATTTTTTTAATACACTTAGCAAATAATTCAACTATGTCATCAATTTGAAACACATGTGCATAAATTCAACAACTCATTACAAATATGAAATCGTAATATTTCATCATAGAAAAATCCACTTATCTACTATCTAGAGAGGTCCATCAACGAAGCTTTTGTGAATCATGAAAACGTTTATTTAAAAATCCACTTATCTACTATTTGAATTTTCCGTTGAAAATTAAATTGAGTAATTACTATAAACATCAGATTACGCTGGACTCGAGTCTGTCGAGTCATTTACAATTTTAAGTTAATTCTTAATTTGGAAAAGAAAATAAACCAATGAATTTTATTTTATTTAAGAGTCGAAAAAAGGGAAAGTGGTGGCATTGCAAGTGAGGCTTGATGTTGTCAAGGTGATGTACCCTATCCACCATGCAATACCACAGCACCTTCACCCATTACAGCCCACATCCACTTCTACGCTTTATCTATTTCAATAGTAATTTTATTTTTCCTTTTTTTCATTTTATTTTCTAAAAAAACATTGTCAATATCATACTGCTCCGTCCCAACTAAGTTAAATCAAAACTTTTGGACACGAAGATTAATAAATTGTGTTGAAAATTGGAGAGATGAATAAAGAGATAAAGAGAGAGTAAATTATTTGATAGAATAAAGTAAGAGTGATTAGATGTTTTATTTTTAGTCGAAAAAAATGAAGAAATGACTCAACTTAGTTGTGACATCTCAAATAGGAATACGACTCAATTTAATTGGAACGGAGGGAGTACAATTTTAGATAAATGATTCACTAATTTCCAAAAAAAAATCAGTTGGTGGAAATGAGCCAACCATATGTCTATTCTAACCAAGCAGAAAAACAACAATATAATTCTATCCGAAACCATCACAATCCACATAAATAAAATCTGTAAAAACCAACAAGGGCAATTAAAACAACCAAATAGCAGTAGTTCACTAATACAAACCAACAAAATCTCAAACACTGAAGAAAATACCAGCATTAATAAAATAATTTTGATATAGTAGTTCACTAATTTTATGTTATCAGTCACAATTTTAGTGATCTAAAAAGCTCAATTTCAGTATAAAATAATATCAGTATCATTAATTTGTTTCTCAATGCCAGCACATATATATTGGGCAAAAAGTGTAATTGTATTTATTAGTTTGGGATCAGCACATTCTGTAATTGTAGTACGTATTTATTTTTTTGAATTTAAAACTATTTCCTTCTTTTGTAATGTCAACTCTGAAATTAAATTAATTCTGGCGAGAGCTTATTGATTTGAAATTTGACTAATTATATATCACAATCTGATTTATGTGACACGTTTATTTGATCTAACGAGAGAAATTTGTGCTGCTCGTGGAGTCAGTGGACCCCATCATGGCGTAAACGGTGCTTAAAATATTAAATTGAAGTCAAACTTATAATTGAATAAATTATTATTTATTTAAGTAAAAATGCCGATCTACATTTTCATGTATATATATTACTCCGTATTTATTATGTCACAATAAAAGAAATCAATTAAGAAGCAAAAAAGCTACTTTTAAATGAGATAATGACAAAAATTGCACCAATAAAGATCTAATTGATGAAGAGTGTGTTTGAGGACCCGGGATGGTAAATTTAAATTTCATTACTAGTATTTAATTTAGGGTTTAAATTTCAATGTGACAATATCCATTATTAATTATCGAATCGAATTCACTCAATCCAACGACGACCACCTTAGAGTTTTCTTATCACCAAGATAATAAAATGTAGCCTGACAATTTGTCTCTCAAGTTTAGTAACTACGCAACTAATAACATGTAAAGAGAGAAATAAAAAATATTAAAATAATAAAAAAGATATTTTCTTCGATTAGAGAGAGTAGACATTTTCTTGCAATCAAAGGTCGTAAAACGTGTTAATTTTTATATCCAATCATTATTTCTGTTCTAGAACTTCATTAGTATTTCCGGTTTTAGTTAATTATATAAAACTTGATACTACAATCTAAATTGATACTCTGTATTTAGATCTGCGTCGCACATAGTTTTTGTTTTGTTTTGTTTTGTTTATATCTCAAATATTATGACTGGAACCATCTGATTTACAAATTATACAAGAACTGAAGAACCTGTTATTTCTCTTCTTCTTTGTAACTTAGGACTTAGGTATTAGGAGAAAAAAATAATTAAACTTTAATTATTAATACTATAATATATAGAATACAGAAATAACATAAATTAAATATCATGTCTTCATAAATACTTAGTCTTAGTAGTATTTTTTTGTATACATATACACCAAATTAACGGCACTTCTCACCAATTTATCGATTTTCACAATTTATAGATTCTCAAAAAAAATATCTGTCACACATAAATACTCCTTACTCAGGCAGCTATCAATACTATATACTACTACTATAAATCACATCAATAACATAATAACATATGAAGACATCATAAGACAACCCATGTACTTATTCGAGTAAAAGATAATGGCTAATGTTATATACTATTCCTCAATTTCTTCAATAATAATTCATAACGTGACAGCGGACAACCTATTGGCTCCACAATAAAATTTGATTGTACATCCATTTTCCATCTACATTCACACTGCACTTTTTAATTTAATAATATCTAAGTTAAGATATATGTTTCAATAATTTTACCACTTCAAATTATTCAACCTTTAAAGTCACATAATTTTTTTTAAAAGTATATGACCTATGCTAGATTGAAAAGTTGATGGCATGATCTCGAGAGGTCAAAACTTCAGGAAGTGTGAATAGAAGCCTACTTTTTTTCTTTTTATCCTAAATATTGTGCAATTTGTAAATTATTATATTACTGTGGATTCTATTTCTATATAATTTGATGGTATGATATGTAAATATTACTGTGGATTCAATTGTATATATAAGCAAATATCCTGCATTTACATATAAGCAAATTTCAACTTGATGATGAAACCAAATTACAACGTGATGGATTGTGCGCTAGATAATTAAATATTCAGTGTTGAATTGTGTATTCAGTAAACATGGATATAATAAGTGTACGTACATCGAGATTATAGTCAATTAATTTTAAATAGTGGTATTTACTTGTATAATTTATTTTACATATCAGCTTTAAAATGTATGTATAATAAACTATTGATTTATTTTGATTTTTCAACTAATCAAAGTTTTGACATCAACATGACTTAATATAAACCTTAACTCGGACTAATGAAATTCTTTAAATATAGTATAATGTGACGTTGTTTTATTATTTAAAAGTAATTTTATTTTAGTTAATATCTATAAATAAGTCATCAGACTATGTTATCATCGAAATTTATAAAATCAGAGTAAGTTAATAATTTAGTTATAAAATCATAAAAAATCAATAATTTAAAGACTGATATTTAAAACTAGAATTTGTTGAGAAGCAATCCGAATTAAAACCAAAATACTTAATCTCTACTGGATCATTAAAGAGCAAATTTAAATTTAAATTTAAATTTTTAGAGATAAGAATATAGAGGTAGGTGGATAGTCTATTTACCAATGACAAGCTGCCATCTCTCAAATCAAAAACGAAAAAAATAAATAAATAGCGAAATAAAAAAGAAAAGATTACAGGTCAGCAGACATGACATGAAGCTTCTGAACATGGTATAAGATGAAAAACATCTGCGAATTTGGCTGTAATTAGTTATCATTAACCTCTTATTAATCCACACCGACACCCTGTAGTGGTGAATCTTGTGACCCTTTTCCTTTTTTCTTCAATTTTTTATGCACGATTTTTATATGGCAAAAAAAGATTATTAGTATAAAGAAAATGCAAGAAACACACACACGCTTTCCAGTTTTCATCACCGATTGATTAAAATCATAAAATCAAATATTTGGATTATTATTTATACTTTGATTCTTTGGCTAAAGCTGTGCAGTGGACCTTCCATCTGCCTCACCACTGACACCGGAAGCTGTATAATTCGCATTCTCTCTCACCTTTATTAGCTCACATTACCGTATTGCCTTCTTCTCTCTCTCTTGTTTGACTTGATTGGTTGATACCTCAGTTTTTCCAACTGATTTTCTGGAGTCTCTGCCATTCTGTTCTGTTTGAGATCCAGATTTTGTTGAAAACCACACACATATATATATGTGAGATACGAGATAACTAAATTCGTTGCTGTTTCTATTTATGTTTACAGAAACAGAAATAGATGGTTTTAGTTATAAAGAGTGTATAAAGCCTCAACTTTTTACAATTTGAGGTCAACCCATTTCCTTTTTTTCTCAAAGATTTCCATTTTAGTTGCATCTGATCACACCATTTTTCCAACAAAAAAGCCCCAATTATGGCACCGAATTCTGTGGTTGTGACGCTGGAGAAGGCGGAGAACATCTCATTGATAGAGGTGAACGACCCGTCAGGTGGTCGATCAAAGTTCCAAGAGAAGCAAAGATCGGCTAGCCCGAAGCAATTCACATGGCTGCTCCTGTTGAAGGCTCACAGAGCTGCCGCGTGCATCCCGTGGCTAGCAACGAGCCTGTTCACGGTTTTCGGGTTGGTGAAGAAGCGCATTGCTTCGTCGGATCAGAACGAGGAGGATCCGAGGTATAAGGGGAGATTGTATGTGTTTATAAAAGTGTTTCTTGCTGTTTCTTTGATTGCATTGGTGGTGGAGGTGTTTGCTTACTACAATGAGTGGGATTTGAGCGCGGTGAATCCGTGGGAGGTCCCGAATCTCGTGCAGTGGTGCTACATGTCTTGGTTGAGCTTCAGAGTTGAATATGTTGCTCCCATGATTGTCACGTTGTCCAAATTTTGCATTGTGTTGTTCATGATCCAGTCCGCGGATCGCCTCGTGCAGTGCTTAGGGTGTTTTTGGGTGAAGTTGACTAGGATGAAGCCGGTTGTGGAGGGAGAGCCTTTCGATATCGAGGATGGCTCGAGCTTCCCCATGGTTCTTGTTCAGATTCCTATGTGCAATGAGAAAGAGGTAATGCAATCAAAGGAATAGATTCTTGTTTTGTGATCTTGATTCATTTTGATTAGATTGTGCTAAATAGATGCATCGTTTGTTGATTAGGTGTTTGAGCAGTCGATTGGTGCTGCTTGTCAGCTGGATTGGCCGAAGGATCGGTTTCTGGTGCAGGTGTTGGACGACTCAGATGACGAGCTCTGCCAGCGCCTTATACGCGAAGAGGTGATGTTGTGGAAGGAGAAAGGGGTGAACATTATCTATAGGCATAGGTTCGACAGAACTGGATACAAAGCAGGCAACCTTAAATCTGCAATGTCTTGTGAATATGTGAAAGACTACGAATTCGTCACGATACTCGATGCAGATTTCCAACCCAATCCCGATTTCCTCAAACTGACCGTGCCTCATTTCAAGGTATTGATAACCATCAATCAGTTGATCACAAACTGTGTTCTTCCTTGGTGTTCTAGTGTTCATCTGTGTCACCTTTCGTTTCAGGGAAAGCCCGACTTGGGGCTGGTGCAGGCGCGCTGGTCATTCGTGAACAAGGACGAGAACTTGCTCACGAGGCTCCAGAACATCAACCTGTGCTTCCATTTTGAGGTGGAGCAGCAAGTGAATGGCCTTTTCATCAATTTCTTCGGTTTCAATGGCACTGCTGGCGTGTGGAGGATCCAGGCGTTGGAGGAGTCTGGTGGCTGGCTCGAGAGGACGACAGTTGAGGACATGGACATAGCTGTCCGGGCCCACTTGCACGGCTGGAAGTTCATCTTCCTTAACGACGTTAGAGTCCTCTGTGAGCTGCCAGAGTCGTATGAGGCCTACAAAAAGCAGCAGCACCGGTGGCACTCTGGCCCGATGCAGCTCTTTAGGCTATGCCTCCCTCAGATCTTGTCTTCAAAGGTATATCAAGAATCTCTTACATCCCTTTTAAAATTAGGCCAAAAATTTGTCCTCTTTTAGCAGTGATTCTATTGAAAACTATTGAGATTCATGAATTGTTATTGAATGCCTTCGTTGTTGTCGTTGTCGTTGTTGTATATGTGCAGGTATCATATTGCAAGAAGGCGAATTTGATATTCTTGTTTTTCCTGCTGAGGAAACTAGTGCTCCCCTTTTACTCATTCACACTCTTCTGCATCATACTCCCATTGACAATGTTCATACCCGAAGCCGAGCTACCTGCGTGGGTGATCTGTTACGTCCCGATCGTCATGTCGATCCTCAACATCCTACCCGCCCCGAAATCCTTCCCCTTCCTAATGCCATACCTCCTCTTCGAGAACACCATGTCTGTCACCAAGTTCAACGCGATGATCTCGGGTCTCTTCCAGCTAGGCAGCGCCTACGAGTGGGTGGTGACGAAGAAAACAGGCAGGGCGTCCGAGTCGGACCTGCTCAGCCTTGTCGAGAGGGAGTCGAAGAATCAGAACGAGGAGAAGATCCAGAGACGGCTCTCAGAGTCCGGCCTGGAGATGCTCGAGAAGATGAGCAGCGAACAGCCTGCTGCAGCGATGAAGTCGAAGAAGAAGACAAACAAGATATACCGGAAGGAGCTCGCGCTCGCCTTCCTCTTGCTGACGGCGGCCGCGAGGAGCTTGCTTTCGGCACAGGGGATCCATTTCTACTACTTGCTGTTTCAGGGATTGACATTTTTGGTGGTGGGATTGGATCTGATTGGAGAGCAGGTGAGCTGAGATGGAGAGAACGAGACATGGTGGTGGTATTTTTCTTTAATTAAATTTTTATATGTGTGTTGTTGGACATGTATTATTTTGCATTATAGTTAAAGAAGTAATTATCCAGTTCAAGAGGAATACAGCCTTCTCTGTTATGACTGGATTTTACTCATCACACACCAAAAAAAAAGGTTAGCAAAAAAGAGTAGATTTGATTCTTTAATTGTATAATTACATGGACTGTCACTTGTTATTAAGTTATTTATATACTAATGGATATAAATAACCATTTTTCTCTTTTTCTGACCTTGATTCTTGAATAAATATAGTAGTAGTTGTTATTTCTAAGATTTATGTTATTGTTTATGTTGTTACTACTTTTTTTGTACCTCGGATCTCACACCACCGCAATATTTCTGTAATTTGCAAGTATGATAAGATTAGTATATACAACTCTTCCAAACAATTCAAATATCAGCAAATAAACGAATTAAATGTTGATCAAACACTAGAATACTATCATGGATTCGACCAAATAAATTTTGAAAAATGGTAAAATTCAGGTTCATTCCGCACATTGCAAATTTTGAAAACTAAATTACGAAAGATAGAAAATTTCTCAATTATCTCACTCGTTTATTTTCTAGTGAAATAAGACATGATGTGACAATCGATCTTGAATATGTGAATCACATGATTGCGCACTAAATCAGATGTAGTCGTTTTGTCAACGTATTCAAGATTGACCATTGCATCATCTCTTATTTCGCCAAATAAATATACGGTGAGGTAACTGCAAAAAAAATTCAATCTTTTGTAATTTAATTTTCAAATTTTGAAAATTATAGAATGAAACTAAATTTGATGACCATTCCTGATTTATTTGGCAATTTGCGATAAATAAATTAGACTTGCAAAGTTTCTAGAAGCACACATATTGTGCACTCCGTCTCCCTCATTTATTACTCTCTTTGTCCACGAAAAATAGATAAGATTGTGAACGGCACGGTTTAATTTATAATACTATAATTGGTAAAGTAAGAGAAATATATGAAAAAGCAAGAGAGAGGGAGGGAAAATGTTGAATGAGTGTTAGTGGATTGTGAGATCCACATTTAGAATAATGCATATGGTTAGAGTATTGGTTGGAAACTTTCTTTTTTAAACTTTGTCTATTTTTTATGGACGAACCAAAATGACAAAACATGTCTATTTTTTCGTGGACGGAGAGAGTATCAAATTTCCATTTCACTATAGATTTCTCGTGCATTATAATCACTTAAGAGTCCTTTTAGTTTGAAGATTATATCTTGAATCTCATAACTTAATTTTAGTTGAATAATTATATGATAATATGTTATATCTTTTTTACAATTAAAATAATTTCACAATTCAATACTAAATGGATAGTATATAATAACGAGTCATAACAACCAAAGATATCTAAATATACACAATGCAAAAAATAAAAATTTCAAACACACATTCTATGTACTGGAGTACTAATTAATGGGCCTGGGGGCCCAAATGTGGTTCCATTTTCCCGCCAATTGGCCCACACTCTCAGCAAATTGAACCATTACTTTCCTATTCAACACTATCACTCACAGTCTCACACTCTACGAAGCTGCGCCAATAATTGAAAAGGTCAAAAAAATTTCTTTTCATCCGTTTTTTTGTCGTTGTCTTTTCTTAAATCAGCTACAATTTCAGCTTGCTTAGTCGCAATCAGTATAAATTCCCAGTTCAAGGAAGTAATTTTGGGGATGTTGATTTTTCCCTGTTAGAGAAGCCCAATTTTTGACTGCGTGTATCATTTTGATTTTGTTGATATTAGGGTTTGAGATTACTTCTTATGCATGTTTGTCGGATGATTCAACCATGCGATTACATTTCTCGGTCCTGGTATTTCAGTTAGTCTTATTTTTTTATTTTTTTGAAATTTTGCAGTGTTTGAAGTTTGAGAGCTGCTGGGAAGATGGGGGATGAAAAGGATGCTTTTTATGTTGTGCGAAAGGGGGGTGTTGTTGGAGTGTATAAAAGCATAACTGATCTTGAATCGGTTCTTCAAGCTTCTGTAATTTTCTTCTTAATCCATTTCCAGTTCTACCACTCTGCATTCTATTTTTTTGTCACCTTTTCCTTTCCTTACTGCATGCATTTGGATTTTGAGTATGTATAATGCTTTATAATGTACTGCATTTTCAAGCAAGCAAGGTTTATTGCAACTGGAAATTGATTGTCTTGTAGATGTTGGTAAAAAAGAGTAAGTGGATGGTGTTACTTGTGAAATGTTAAAAAAATTGGGAGGGACTTTTTGAAGCGGCCTTCGACATTATGTGTGTGTGTGGACTGTAGAGTTCCTTGGGTTTCAGAGAAAAGATTTTAGCAACATCTCATTCTGTTAACTTTTGACTCATTTATTTTGATGATTGATGATTGGTGATCACCAACACCAATTATGAATGGCGACCTGACCAATTTTTTATACTTTGGGTAGTAGTACATACTAGTTTGCTAGATGAAGCATTTCCTTCCAACACCATCATGTTGCAGTTTTAGACTAGACTATCTTGGTTCATGAGAAACGCCTAGATGTTTGTATTAGTTCTAATTACATATTGTTGATTTTTTCATGTAAATGTTTCTCCTGTAGGCAAACGATACTTCCATAAGTGTTTTTAAAGGATATGGTCTGTCAAAAGAAGCTGGGGACTTTCTCTCATCTCATGGACTCAAGAATGCTATTTACTGTATTGATTCTAGTGACATGCAAGACGATCAAGCTCTATTTGGCCAACTTCTCACTTGCCCTTTTCGGGTAAAGTTCTGGACTGAGAAGGCTGAATTGTTTCAGATGTGTCAAGTTTATTTGTTTTGGTTCGCTTATTTAGACCCGTTAAAGATTGCAAATATGAAAATTGTTTTTTTATGCATTAGATCATTAAGATCATAAATGTATAATGTCAATTTTAATTCTATTCAGGAACCAAATTCTTCAAAAGATAAATCAGCTAGCAAAAAGCATGTGGAGAAGAGGTCACAGGTAATAGATCTGAGTTCTTGGTAGCAATTTGTGGCAGTAAAGTAATACTCCTAGCATGTAATTATCAGTCTGCTGGACCATGCATTTCCATGCCTTCAGTTCTACGAATTATTTCCTGTGATTTGTATGATTCCATTTAACAAAAGGACACTATTCTTTCTCCACAGGAGCTTGTTGTATCATCTTCTTTTCCCGTGAATCCTCAGCTGAAGGATGCAAAGTTAGATAATTTCCTTCAAGTTCCTCCAGTATCGTCATATTGTGTAAGTTTCTCTAATGTGTTATGTTTACTAGATTTTTCGTCTCAGTACCCTGAAAGCTGGGATTATAATTTAGAATGAGCTTGTCTGAGCATATATGATGTGCTTGAGCACCATTTGAATGTATTTGAATTTTGTTAAACACCTTTTCCTTGATTAGTCGACTTTTTGTTTCCAGTTTGGCTATGTTCTTAGAAACAGCTGACTCACCTTCATAATGGTGTAGCCCTGAGCACCAACTATATGTCATAGTCTCCAGTTACCAAAGGTAGTTATCTTAGTGATTCGGTAGTTATTCTGCTTGGGCAGGAAGTTTATTCCGGATTGGCACTTGGTGCTTGCGGTAGTTTTCGCCTGCAATTTTTTTTCATTTTCTTATCAGAATTACTCTATCACTATCAAAACTTCTCTCTACTGATACTCCCAATCAGGCATACACTCATGTTAGTGGTTCTGGCTTTATCCTTCTCACATGTACTTATTTGTAACTTATAATTAGATTTGAGGTGGTCATGAAAATTTCACAACTTGATTTACCATTTTATGTACAGAGTTCGTGTATTCTTGAGTTTGATGGTGCTTCTAAGGGCAACCCTGGGCAAGCTGGTGCTGGGGCTATACTTCGGTCAGCAGATGGGAACATGGTACTTTTTTTTGCCTGCCAACCATAGATTATCTACACAATATCACGTTTTTTTGTTTGATTTTATTTTATTATTTTTTTTTCAATCTAGGGATTTACTTTTCTATCTTATACAACTTTTAATGTCATGGTTGAAACTCTTTCATGCTCAAAGTTCAAAATCACATGAATCCTTTGAATTTTCCATCTAGTTGGTTCTAGGTGGTGCTCTTGGTTACAATGCCACATATCTGACCTTTTATTACCACACTCGATACTTCTAGGTGTTTCGATTGCGTGAAGGTGTGGGCATAGCAACCAATAATGTAGCTGAATACAGAGGTTGCATTTTGGGGTTAAGATATGCTCTTACAAAAGGTTACAAACATATATGTGTCCGAGGAGACTCCAAACTTGTTTGCATGCAGGTATTAGCCATTCCTCTCCAACTATGTTACCTCTTTCATTTAATATACATAAATTAACAAATTGAACACACAAAAAAAAACACGTGGTCTACTAGTACTGTTGTATCAGTGAGTTATAATCCCCTCCACAACAGCCGTTGCATATGAAGTATTGAAATGGTCTTTTTACTGACTATATAACTATTCACTGGACCACTATCATATCTTTCTTTACTTGCTAATTTTTCTCAATGACAGGTTCAAGGTCTATGGAGAACCAAAACACAGAATATGACTGAATTGTGTAAGATAGCTAAAGAGCTCAAAAACCAATTCTTGTCCTTCCAGATAATGCATATCGAAAGAGTAAGTTGAAACATTCAATCCCTTCCATAACACTTTAGCGCAAGAATGTGCATGATTTTAATTACCACATTCAGCTCACACTAAGACCTATTTTTTGTGACTAGAGTTGTTTGCATAAACCTAGTTCAGTTTGTTGATGAGTTATGTGTTATGCTATATTTATAAGCTGTCGTTATAAGGCTCATGAGTCTCACATTATATTGTCAGGAGAGCAACACTGAAGCTGATGCCCAAGCAAACTGTGGAGTGCATCTAAAGAGTAATCCCATTTCTATAATTTCATTTCAGATAATATCTTCATATGTGCTTTTAGTAACCATATGCGATCCGTGCAGTGGGCGAAATCCAAGTGGATTGTGACATGCGAAATCCTAATGGAGTGTGACATGAGATAACGACCAAGGTCTGCATGTAGTGGTGAACGTTGAAATTGTAGATAAGCCATTAGGAACTTGTTAGTAGCTGAAATGTGTGGAGAAGTGGATTTAGATGCTATTTTGCTCTTTTGTGATTATTTTGAATTGAAATACTATCTATTAGCTTAACAGCTGCTGCATCCTTCTATATATCTCTGTGCATGTTTTTCACTAATTTTACCCAAGAATGCGAGCACAAATTTTGGAACTTATTCAAGTTTTGTTGTTGATGGGATGATGGTATATGTGACTGATGTATATTTTACTTTAATATTCGGTTTCATTATTGAACTATTTCTTGTACGGTGTAATACACTACGAATACCTAACTTCTCAAGGTAGTGTAAATAGTGTGCTTTTTCTTCTTTGTAAAAATATGTTTATTTAGTTCAATTGAGTTTCTAAATTTTGTACGGCATAGTTCAATATTTACTCCATAATTGAACTAAAGTACTCCACTACTATATGATTATACATTTTCTGTACACATTTTTTTTACAAATCAAATTAAAATTAAAGACTTAATTCCAAGAATTGTTTTATTTTATGATCTCTTTTATTACAACTTCCTCTTTGAAGTAGAATTATACTTTTATATTGATTTTTTTTTTCTAGTAGTAACTTTTAAACTGTTTTTTTTTGTGGAAAGTCACACGAGCTAAATACGCCATGGAGTACACTTACAAATAATTCCTACTCCACTATCTCAACTAAATTGAGTCAATTTTTAAAATAAAAATTAAAAAATGTGTTGAAAAGTAATAAAGAAGAATAAAATTGAGAGAATAAAATGAGTGATTGAATATAACTTAATTTAATTGAAACATCCCAAAAGAAAATATGACTCAACTTAGTTGATACGAGTGAATGAGCTAGAGTATTTCAAAATCCCAAAAGAAAATACGACTCAACTTAGCTGATACGAGTGAATGAACGTGGGTATTTCAAAAAGGAAAAAAAAGTACAATTGTAGTATTTCAGTTTTTATTGCAGCGTCTCTCGTTGTGGATAGAGTAGAAGGCGTTGCTCCACAATCATCTCTCACTGATCCAAAACAATGGCTTCCATCTCCGCATTCTCACTCTCCACACACACTTCTCCTTGTTCTCTCTCTAACTACCCATCCTCTGCTCTCAGCCCACTCAATTCACAATCCCCTTGCGTTAAATTCCGGACCCAATTCAAGAACTACGCCATTTCCTGCAATTCATCAGTTTGCAAGCACCCAAATTCAAGGCGCGCCATAGTACGGGCCGTGGCGGAGGAAGAAGGGATCCTTATACCGGAAGAGGAAGCCTCGCCGCGTGCTTCTGAGGCCACCGCCGACCAGACCGTGTCTGTTGCAGTGTCGCCTTCCGACGTGCTCACCATGCTATTTCAGGTTTTATTTGTTTCAGTGTTTTGTTAGTTTCTCGTAATCATACGTTAGATGTTTGATGAAATGTCTGAATGAAATTTGATTTGAAATGTGTAGGCAGAAGGAACGATGAGCGACGCAGCTGTTCCTGCGGTTACTAAGGCTTTGCAGGTAGCTTCATTCGTTCTTTTTTCCCCCCCATTATGTCGAAGTCTTGATCCATTACTTATCTCGTTTATTTATATTTTTGTTCAACGTGTAGCATAGATAGAATACATGTTTTTAACTTATTTGCTGATAAAAATATGAACTTTAGGTCTTTTTCTTGCCAATTTAACTGTACCACATTATCCACCATGCTCTTAACTTTCTTATCTATTCAATTCTCGTGTTTTCCTCTTCTTGATTTGTTTGAAAATTGACTTGTAAAATGTCATTTCTTGACTAAGTATAATTTTATAAAAAATAAGACGTTTTCTTAGTTTATGTAATGCTTCATGAAAATTGATGGGGAAAATCGAATTTGGGCTATGACTTGAATTGCTAAGAATTTAAAGTTCGTGTTTTTATTTTTCATGATAGAAAGATCATGTCTTCTTGCAACTGAGAAGTTCTTTATCCTGCATTTTCCGATTAATCAACCTTTTGTTTACTCCCCAAAACTGCTAGAATTCATTAAATTCTTTTTCCATGGGAAGATCATTCAGTTTCATTTGTACAATAATTAACACCCGGCAAATGTGCAGGTGTGGTTGTTGCTCTTGAAATGAGCAAATGGTTTTCGAGTTAGTCTATATATAGTAGTGATAAATGTTTTTTTGCCTTACTGGCACATGATGTTGCTTTTGGTGAAGGAGTATTTATCATCTCTTTTTTTGGGAAAAAAGAATCTTCTTGATTGTTTTTCACACATTTACACACACATTGTGTTGTAAACTAATCTACGTTTGTGCCATTTTTGCAATAAATACAAGTATACATATTGAAAATTGAGTGCTCGTGAATTAGCCATCTCAAACTAGCTTCATAAATATCCTACCCGGCTGCTTTACCCTCTTGATCGTTCCTTGGACTGATATTGCTGTCTTCCTTGGGAATCATCATGTACTCAAGTAAATGTTTAACTAAGTTTCCAATTATTTTAATGTATCGAAATCCCGATTCTATATTATAGGGTGTAGAAGGCGTTACAGATCTCAAAGTTCAAGTACTCGAGGGCATAGCAAGTGTAGAGGTATTTTCTTCACTCATTGCCTTAGCCATCATTTCCTTATGTGTGAATGTGTGATAATGAAGCATATAGAAGTGTCTCCAAATCTTGGTGGTTTTTCCTTTCGACATTAATTGGATGACGATTCGTATAGCATAGCAGCTAGAATATAACCACAAGTTTCTCATTTCTAAATCCTTTGAACAATATCGTTTAGCACACACTTGGCCTTGGACATCCTTACATGAACGTAGCATCTCTTGACTCTTACCATATGCCAATTTTTATATCGTCTCACATCGAGGGGTACTGAAAGTTCAAGCAGTTTTTTGACAGTCTCAGAGCAGATGCATGTAGACATATAGTCTTATTCTTAACCATTCTTGCTTGTTTTTAAACATAGCAAGTGACAACCTTTGTTCTTTTGTAGCTAACAAAGCAAACAACCGTGCAAGCTACCGGGGTCGCCTCAAACTTAGTCGAGATCATTCAGGGTTCAGGCTTCAAGCTGCAAGCATTGAATTTGAGCTTTCAGGACGAAGAAGATTTGAGCTAGACCGTGTACACTTCGACCTCATTGCCACTAGGAGTGTAAGGGTTTCTGTTCTTGCCCAAATTTTGAGCACCACTCTCTTGTAATTCTGAGGCACCTCTGTTGATTAATTATTTCTATAATTTGTTATATGACACTTACATGAGCTTATGAGAATCACAATTTCATTAGATGAAAGGGCAACCAATCTGAGGCTATGAAAAATGTTTATTATTATTGATTTATTTATGTAAGACAGGATTTTTTTTAAAAAAGACAGATTCTTGTATATTCAACATATCTACAGCTGATTCTTGTGGGAAATAACAGACTAGAATCATGATTGTCAAAATTTGCATTGAAAGTGTCGCCTAGTTTTGATTTCTTAGTTTCTTGTTCTTAGTTATCACCAATTATCATTTGACTCTATCAGAAATATAATGCATACATAGAAATCATCTATTCAAACATGCACATTTCAGCTAGTATAAAAACAGTATAAGAGCATCAGCATAGTCAACTCACAAAGAAATAAAATTAAAGCATTTCAACAAATGAAAAAACATACTCGTATATAAATGGCTGCCAAAGGAGTTGCTATCTTGACCGTGATGTTGGTGACGTTGGTCGCTCTGGCTGCAACAGCCAGTGGGGCCGAGGCGCCCGCCCCCAGCCCCTCCGGTGGTCCTCCGGTGGTCCAACAGGCGCGACGCCATCGCTGCGATGGTTTTCGTCGGTCTTGTTGTTGCAGCTGTGTCTGTCACCACTCTCAAAGAGCTTGTTTGAGGTTTTAGATGTTGTAGTAATATCCATGTGTAATAAGTTACTCACCTAAAAACATGATAAGAGCTTTACTATGTTGCAATGGGATCAGTTATTCTTCAACTATGTTGCAAACTTGGAATCTAGTTATCATGTCTTTTTATAATAAAAAAGTGTTGGGAGTCAAAATGATTTGGACATCTATTTTTATTCCCTTCTCATGGCAAAGTTCTTGGAACGAGCTCATTTGAGAATTCATGGCCCAAAATGGGCCATTTTGTTGGTTTATATTATAACGGGTTCACACATTTTGGCTAAATGTGCGACTCCCTAAGTAATATCCAAAAAATGGCCAATTTTGGCTATAGATTTTCAAACGAGCCAATTTTCAAGAATTTCCGACCCAACTCTGGATCCACAATTGAATCAATTAATATTGCAAGAAGTTGTATGAAAATTCAAATTGAACCGAAATTTGAAATAGTGAAATTTGCGATATTGTCCATGTAATTACTTGTAGTCTTTATAGAATATATAATGATTTCATATATTGAACTTATTATTTGCATCGTTTTAATTAATTATCAAGCTTATGAGCAGAAGGAAGAAGCTGGAGAATATTCATACAATTAAAAATTAAAACATCTCCATAATTCATACTACGATTCAAAACTAAAAGTTCTCCTAATTTTGAAAATATTATGTTTGTAATCAATTTAAAGAAATTCTGGTTTAAAAATATTTATGCCTATAATAAGTTAAAAATGTGTATTGATTAATTAGTTTATACAGTTGAACACTAAACCTAAAATGGAAAAAGGGGAAGAACTGAACACCACTCCATCCTACGCTTAAGGAGTTGTACGTTTGAATCGCTGCAGCAACTCACAGGATTCCGGCTCAGGAACAGAACTCTAATCCACTGACCCTTTTTCCTTTCTGAACAATTGACCCAGTTTTGAGAATCAATTCAAATCGAGCTTCGTTGATATCGAAGATCCAGTTGCGAAAAATCCAATCTTGACTAAAAAATGAGGGGAGGTGATGGAATCCTCGGAGTGAGGAGCAGCGCCAGATCACCCGAAGCAAACAGTCCCAAAATCCGAACTCAGTTTCTGGGAAGACGAGAGAAATGGCTAGTGATTCTTGGAGTAGCACTCCACGCAATCTACATGCTCAGCATTTTTGACATTTATTTCAAGACCCCAATCGTCCACGGCATGGAGCCCGTCACGCCGCGGTTCTCGGCCCCTGCGAAGCGTCTCGTGCTGCTTGTTGGTAGTTATTTTACATGAACTTCGCATTCCTCACAAGGTGTTTGATTTTTTGTCTGAACGAGTTTGCTCTGTTTTGACTGCAGCGGACGGTTTGAGGGCGGACAAGTTTTTCGAGCCTGATTCAAATGGGAGCTACAGGGCGCCGTTCTTGAGGAGTGTGATCAAGGAGCGCGGTCGTTGGGGGGTGTCGCACGCCCGGCCCCCTACGGAATCTAGGCCTGGACATGTTTCTATTATTGCTGGTTTTTATGAAGATCCTAGTGCCGTTACTAAAGGTAGGGTATTAATTTGAGTATTTGGATCAATGCTGGTTTGTAGTGATATTTCTTTTGATTAACTTAGTCTTGGTAGCTTAAGATGTGTTAATGGTGGAGAGGGATCAAGATTTAGTATATTCTGTTATGATAAGTGTTTTGAGATGTCTACATTACTTTTTTTTTCTCCAAATTTGGTCACTTGATACTGTTTTATTCTAGGATGGAAAGCAAATCCGGTTGAGTTTGATTCTGTGTTTAATAGGAGCCGGCATACTTTTGCATTTGGCAGCCCGGATATTATCCCTATATTTTGTGGTGCCTTGGAGCATAGCACATGGAACTCTTATCCTCATGAATATGAAGATTTTGCGACTGGTTTGTTACTTTATTTTCTTATTTTCTTCTTTTAGTCTTAGGTCGATTCTTTGTAACTTAGTATATGGTTTCTGCAGATGCATCATTTTTGGATGAATGGTCCCTGGATCAATTCGAGGGCCTCTTGAACAGGTCTAAAGAAGATGTGAAACTGAAGCAACTTCTTCAACAAGATAATCTTGTTGTATTCCTGCACCTGCTTGGTTGTGATTCAAATGGTCATGCTCATCGGCCTTACTCAACCATATATCTCAATAACGTTAGAGTTGTTGACCAAATTGCTGAAAGAGTTTATAATCTTGTTCAGAATTACTTCAAGGACAATTCGACAGCCTTTGTTTTTACTGCTGATCATGGGATGAGTGACAAAGGTCAACCACACTGACTTACTCGTACTCTCATTTTATAAGTGTGATGCGTATTCAGCTGAGAATTCTTTGAATACTTGACTTTGGGGCATTCACATGCTGATAGCTATCTTTGATCTTGAAAGGGAGTCATGGAGATGGGCATCCGTCAAACACTGACACTCCCCTCGTTGCTTGGGGAGCTGGTGTTCGACCACCTGTTCGAACTTTTGAAAACCATCACCATGAAAACACTGTTCGCTTTGTTGATGACCATGTTCATGATATGCCTACACCAGCTGACTGGGGTCTCAATGGCTTCGAGAGACAGGATGTGAATCAAGCTGATATAGCACCATTGATGGTTGTACAATTAATCAAATAGTGAATTTTAAGTTCCATTTGAAATGCCTACCTTTATTTTTAACATTTTTCTTTGGAACTTTTGACAGTCAACTCTTGTAGGTTTGCCGTGTCCTGTTAACTCAGTTGGAAATTTGCCGCTTGGATTTGTTAATCTTAGTAAGGTAAGCTGGCAATGTAATGAAAGCTTAAAACCATGGGATTTGTCTTTTACGAATCTAAGATTGAAGTATGTAATTACTCATAGTCTTTATTTTACACTATGAATCTTCACTATTGCAATTTTTTCCATTATGTCCAGGTTGACGAAGTTGAAGCTGTGTTGGCCAACACAAAGCAAATTCTCAATCAATTTCTTCGGAAATTGCGTATCCTTCGTACAGCCAATAATGTGTTTATTTTCTAACTTTTGCTTGAAATGTTTCTAGCTTGTTGCAGCTCACAGAAGCTCTAATATTTTTCATTTATTACTCACTCTCCAACTACATTTTCCTTAATAATAAGATAAGAATTAAAGCAGTCAAATTTGTTGCGTTTCAAGCCTTTCAAACCCTTGAACGATTATTCTTTTGTCTTGGATCAAATCGAGCACTTGATATCCATTAGCGATTATGAGGCTGCAAAAATGCTATCTGAAAATCTCCGAAGTTTGGCACTAGAAGGGCTTCACTATTTTCAAACCTATGATTGGTTTCAGCTGATGACTGTAATTTCTCTTGGCTACCTTGGATGGATGGTTTATCTCATGGTCCATGTGTTGCAAGAGTATACCTCGTTGCCAAGAAAGTTTTTCCAAAATGACCAATCAGTTTACCTGCAGACAAACACGAAGAAGGTATTAAAACAAACTAAGTCCTTACAAAATGTTCTACAACCTTTTGTGCTTCTATACAATAATCTAGTTAATCTGCCTTCGACAGATATACTTCTTAGGATGTCTCCTGATGGGGTTGGTGTGTGTTATACTGCTAGTCGAACACTCTCCTCCCCTCTATCATGCATACTTTGCAATGACAATTTTTCTTTGGGTCCGAATCTTCCGTGAATATCGGTTTCTGAGAGCACTTTGGAGTTACATGCTTGGAAAAGAAATACGTTATTTTGCAAAACTTTTGGCCAAACTTTTGGCCAGCTTTATTGTATCTGTGTTCGTTCTTGAAATCCTGGTATGTAGCATTTCTCTGATTTTGATCCGTGTAACCGTCCAGGGTATCCCTGACTACTCCGGATCTCATTCTTGGTTTCTCTTCTTCGAATTTGTGCAGGTTAAAAGCTTCATGGACAGGAAAATCTACACCTGGATTTTCTTGATTATTGGGGTTTTTGCTTCAGTGTATCTTCAATACTCTATGCCATGGGGCTCAGGATTACCAGTTTTTGTATGGCTAGCTTGCTGGTTTTTGTCAATTTTTACTTTGATGCCTGCTGAAATCCCAGATAATACTAAACTAGTGTAAGTTCCTGGTTTATATGAAGTTTTTGCTTTATAATACCGAATTACTAGTGCTTGAATTTCTGAAATACCTCTATATATTCATCATCGGCTCAGTCCTTTTTATGGTGAGCAGATAGCACGAATGAAAAACTTTTTTCTACCTCGTTGAATGTCATTTTGCAGAGTTTCCAGTGGGTTCATGATTGTAATAATTGGAGTAGCTTCAAGATACCTGGATATGTATTCTAGAGAGAGTAAATTTTGGCTCTCTCTCACTCATGAAGTGCAGAAGTCCAAATCGAATATCATATTCCTCTTTCAGGTACCTACAGGTCCTACACTATCCATCATGTCAATTGCATAATGTATTTCTTCTACTGAATATCTGATGCAAAACTCTTCCTGCAATACAATAGGTGTTGCTGGTTGCTTTTTCAGCAGTTATGGTGCCCTTATCAACATATCGTAGAACAGAGAAGCAGGAATTGCTTGTATTACACCAAGTGATAAATTGGTCAATTGCTGGTATGTTTGGCCTTTTCTTTACTTTGCCATTTCATTTATCCATCTATTGGTTTTCTTGGTCTGGCTATAGATGGTTACACCAAATAACTGATCGAATTGTTTACTTTATCTGCTTCACAGGTATTTCGATCGTTCTGCCACTTTTCTCACCAACTGGTCTCTTGTCAAGGCTTACTTCCATATTCCTCGGTTTTGCACCTGCATTCCTCCTGCTTTCTATAGGGTAATCTCATGCTTTTAACAAACTACCTAGCAATCAGGGAAGTTTTTTAAATTAATGAGACCTTTTTTGGGTCACGTGTTTTACCTTTCTGCGCAGATATGAAGCTGTATTCTATGGTGCTCTTGCACTTGCGCTTATGGCATGGATACTTTTCGAAAACGCCTATCTCCACATAAGTCAGACGAGCAAATCTTCAAGTTCTACCTCAGCTATGGAGGATGACCTAATTTTGGAATCTAATGAAAGATGCTTGCGGTTGTCTGATATGCGCATTCCCTTAGCATTTGTGAGTGATAAATACACCTATATATAACCTCGTGCAGTTCCTCATGTCTCGTGCTTCTTATTTCTTTCTGTCTGCAGATGGTCTTCTTCAACATTGCATTCTTCGGAACTGGCAACTTTGCAAGTATAGCAAGTTTTGAGATCTCTTCCGTTTATCGGTTCATCACAATCTTCAATGTGAGTACTAACCCTCAAGATTGCCACATTGTGTGTCTCAGTTTATCCTCCGGTGCTAACTTCGTTCAATTTGCTCCCCATTGCAGCCGTTTCTGATGGCAGCCCTGCTCATTTTCAAATTGCTGATACCTTTCATGCTCGTTGTGTAAGTAGAGGGTTATCCCGCTTCCTGCATCATTCGGAATTGATTTCATTCCTCTGGTTTTCAATTCAATTATATCATGAAACGCAGGTGCACGTTTACTGCAATTACCAAAATGGTGAAAGTTCCATTACTGGGATGCTATTTTCTGGTGATAATATGCTCGGACATCATGACAGTTCACTTCTTCTTCCTGGTACGGTCTCTGGACCCGATTCTACATAAGTACGAAACACATACACACACGGTCGTTAACATGATGGATGTGGTGTGGTGACAGGTACGGAATACGGGAAGCTGGATGGAAATCGGGAACAGCATCAGCCATTTCGGAATCATGAGCGCTCAGGTTGTTTTTGTGCTTCTGTTGTTTGCTGTCACCACTCTTTACACTAAACACATCCAGATTAGATCATCCAAACGCCATTCTCGAAAGCATATGTGATTTTTCACATTCCTTTTCTTCTCAAACTTCTTCACTTAATTCATTCATGCCCAAATTTTGTGACATCTCATTTGCAATTTGTATAAGTAAAAGAATTGATTTTTCCTTCTGGTTTCTATTTCTTTTCTATATCTGCAGCATTTTTTGTAACTAAGTCTGACATCTTTATCGGTACATTATTATAATAATTTTTAACCTCATGCAAGTATTGATTATCGAAAAGAGATGAAAGAGATGATATTGTAATAAATGTTTCTCGCTTTTAACCTCATGCATGCAAGTAGTATAATCTTGTTATTTTACTTATCTCGCTTTTCTCTTTTGGATAATCCCAATAAGATAAACTGATAATAATACATAGAATTAAGTATTTGAAAGATAGAGATTATTGGGGGTGCTCAGATTTGAATAATTTATAGTTTAATTTTGTTAATCAATTCATCTTATTACTCGTCGGTTATGATTTAAGATGTGTAAAATAATAAAGAGTAATGCTATGTGGCCATAATATGGCTAGCCACACAATGGTATTTTTGTAAATAATTATAAAAGTCAATGCAATAAATTATTAGTAATAGTTAGTGCTAAGATAATTTTACTTAATTACCCTTTTCTCAATTTTTTACTTCAAACTATATTATGATACCATTTAAAATTTTGTTACAAGAATATACTATAGGTTATATTGACAATACCAATAATAATATCAAATATTAAAAATTATAAATACAGCTTCATATTAATATATTGTTGCTAATATATTATTAGCACATGGAGTCATGTAATATTATGAGTTAATATGTAGATATTTTTACCAACATTTGGATTATATTACTAAAAATTAAGTTTATTTTCAATTATTACAACACACCCAACAACAAAAGAAAAGAAAAGTACCAATATGCCTCAACTTTGCTACTTAAACTAAATATGAGATAATTAACTTAGTGTCAATCGATATAATTCATCTGTACTATATGACTATTCTTAAAGCTATTATCGACTAATACATTATAAAATACACGACTATAATATAGAAATAAATAAATGACAGACGAATGGCGACTCTTTAGCTCGTTTCACGAGTTTCCTTTATTATTAGATCAAAATTTATAATTGAAGTACAGACAAAAGACAAGTTTGATACATAACGTGACAACCAATAATCTTACGTACGGGAGTAATTATATATAGTGTTTATGTACATTAAAATAAAATTCTTGTTACTCTACTCCCTATTTATGCACAAGGGTAAATTAGTCTTAAAAAATTGATACTTTTAAGATGAACAAGTTTCAAGTAAAACTAGCATTAAATGTACAGATTTTTATTAATATTTTATTTTTATGGCTGACCACATTATGGCCATTTAGCATCACTCAATAATAAAATATGATAAATTTCTAAATAGCCGATTTAGTGGATATGAAATTTGAATATTTCTAGTTGGGCTCATTTTCATGAGACGGGGTCTGCTTGTAAATAATTCATTCATGCATGAACCTATTACTATTATGCTACGTATTTAACAGTAAGATTTTTATTCTCGTAGAATCGGCTCACGTGTAATCATATCTTCATAATTAAAAAAAGCATCATAATTATATATACAAAGCAAATAATTTAGATCTGCTAAAGGATAGCTTACAAACACAACACGCCAAAAATAATCGACACAAGTGTTATGCATGCACATAAGTTGTCAATTTAGATGTATTGTGAATTTTACCCATATTAATAAGATATTGTGAAACATAATAAGATATTCTGAAACATAATCTCGTGGATTCAATAAATATTAATGTCATTCCAATATTCAATACATGTAATATGTTTAAAGTTTAAACACTATATAAATGAAAAAAAAAGATTAATATAATAGGTAATACACAATCTCATCTGTAATTTATGAATAATTAAAATGAAACAATACCTAATCCTAATTTTTAAGACTAACTGTATAAAAGAATAAAATTTTTTGGCATTTGTCCTTCTCCAAACAGCTTAAATTTAATTAATTGTTATTACCAAAAAAGAGGTGGGACCCGTGTGCACATGCCTTAATAAACAGAGCGTATCGCTAATTACAACTTAGCAGCTCTTTCTCCAATAAAATCACTGTATTAATTTTCCACCGACATTTATTATTCCTGAACAATTAAATATACTAACCACTCATTTCTCACCTGGATTTGGATAGGAGTATAAACAATTCTGCCAAAATAAAACTAAAAAGTCAAGAATTATTCCACAATTAATACTTTATATACCTACACTAACATATACACTTCGGAGGATCCAGGTGGGGTCGGGCGGGGTCGGCCGACCCCACCATCGGCCTCGGAGTTCCGCTGGAAAGCTCCTTTCATCAGCCTCCGACCCAACGCAGTGAGATTATGAGGAGACTAGCATAGAGAAAAGAAGTGAGGCAGTGGGAGGCGATTGTCGAGAATGAAGAGATTGAGAGGTTTGAGAAAGTGAAACGGAAATGGGTTTTGCGCAGTGGTTGAGGAGACAAGTTGAAGATGGTGAATACAAAAAGTCTTTTTGCTCATTATTGATTTCTATTCCCTGTATTATTATTTACTCCTAGCAAGCTATAATTGAATACTATAGCATATAGAATTACGTGTATTTGATTAAAATTAATACTCCTACTACTAGATTAAATATCTTGAATTATGTGTATTTGATTGTAAAATAGGCTTTGAATTTTTCTTTCTTTATTTGTATTAGTTCTTTAGAAAATATGTCTCATCTAATAATTTCATTTAAGAATAAATTTATTTTTTATATATCAATATATCATTTTATTTAACTTAAACACATACTTCAATAAATATAAAATAAATACTTCTTAATTTCTTCTAATTTTGATTTTATAATTAAAATTTTCAATATTAATATTCATATTCATATTCAAATTATTTTTACATTTGTAAAACTTAGGATGTTACAAAAAAAATTGGGATATTGGTACCTAAGTATTTTGAAATTTCCCAAAAATTTGTTTTTTCTACAAATATTTAACTTGGCATATAATATCACAAATTTAAATAGTTGTTGAATTTTTTCCACCAACTAAAAAACCCGGCTACATTTCATTTGTTATTACATCACATAAGATATGATTACCACTTAAAAATAATAGTGGTGTGTGATTACAAAATCTCTAGATGCTAGATTGGTTATTCATCTCATTTTAATGTAGGAGTAATTAGATTTTGTCGCCGGTGAGAAAAATTCGACAACTATTTAAATTTGTGATATTATAATATGTCAAGTTCAAAGTTCGTGGGAAAAATAAATTTTTGAAATTTTTTGTAATATTAGGAGCCAATATCCCAAAAATATTATACATGTTGTTTGCATACTATCGGTACTCAGAATAATTATATAAATTAAAATATATATTTATAAAAATAATAATTTAAATAATTATTTTAAATAGTACTATTATTATTTCGTTCGACCCCACGATATTTAGTTCCTGGATCCGCCAGTATATAAATAATATAATTAGCAATTAGTATGTATTAATAGTGGTTAGATGATTTAAGAGAAAATACATTTCAAATAATTCCCAAATATGTAGAAAGAGAAAAATAGGGATAATGAAAGGGATGGGCATGACAAATCATGTGACTGGAACAGAAGATGCGGCGGAGACATGGTTCTTCCCTCTCCTTAAAATATTCACATATCCAGAGTTTTCCCATTTTTCTCCATCCCTATACACACACCAATTAAATAACCATGACTGGATTATTTCAAAAAATATTATTTATTCGATTAGAATTTAGAAGTAATTAGGTGTATACACATTAGTTAATAAATTTATTTTAAATATTACATTTATTCAATAAATTTAATTATCGGAATTGATAATAAAAGGTATAGCACAAAATTAAAAAATTTCACATTTTAGATAAATGGAATATTGACTCGCTTTTTTGCTGCAATGAAAAGCAAACAATAAGAGTGTCCAACAGTGGGGGAGCCGCGGCCCGTGGCTCGGGTGCGCGGTCTTCCACTGCAGCGGGCCACAAAACGCGGCTGGGCAACGAAATTTTTTTTTAATTTTCAAAAATTCTTTTCCATTTCCATTTTTCCACTCCATTTTACACTTCAACACCACAAAATCCTAATTAAAATCCTACCAAAGATGCAATGTGGAGACGGTGATTCCCCGGGGTATGGAGACTCGGGATACGACAACTTCCCAAATCAGATGTGGAGTCCACAATCTCCGAGACTCCCCTCAATTCAAGGCGATCTGCGATGATGACACCGGTCATACTGGGAAGCGGACAAAGCTCCGTGCCGACGGCACCTACAGCAGTGGTAGCGACTCACATGCATTCGACCTGAATGACGATGTGTTGGAGGAGCCCCCCTCGACAATGTCGAGGCGTCATCGCCCGTAGGGCCAACAAGCCGCCATCCGGGAAGCTAGAAACGCATCCCAAGTCTCTACTGTGAGCGCGTTAGCACCGCGCTCATCACCGACCGCGGCGTTGGCTCAAACACTGGAGGTGCAGATGATGAAGCAACTTGGGGATAACTTGTCCTTGTACGAGAAGTCGACAGACCCTCTCACCAAGAAGATGTGCTACGACCTCATTCTTAGATTGAGGTCGAAGTTGGGGTGGGCCGATGGGTTGGAGACGGGCGGAGCTAGCAGCAGTGGGGGTGGTGATGAAGATGTGCCGGATTTCGATGACGCCACCGAGTAGGAAGGGTGGCGTCTTTTTGTGTAGTGTTTCTTAAAAAATTTCGTTGTATAATTTTCCTATGTCTATAATACGACGAAAATTTTTCGGTAATTCGCTTTTTTATTAAATTATGTTTATTTTCCAAATTATTAGGCTAATTAAATTTGTTGTAGTTAAATTAAAAAATATAATTAAAAAAAAGTAAACAAATTATTTTTTTTTTGGAGAGGGCCACATTTCGTGTCCCTTGTTGTTTTTGTTTATTTACCATTGCGGAGGGCCATGAAGAGCCACATTTCGTGGTCGGGCGAACTTTGGTGACCTTCAAGGACCACCATTGTGGACAGTCTAATACTCCCAGCGTAAACAAACACCGACTAGCCACGTAGGCTCATCCAGCATTAATACGGGGCCCACTTCCAGCCCACAACGTCCGTGATTAGTGCTGGATACAGCGGCGCGTCGCTCCCACGCCCCCCCACCATATCCCCCTTCCTCAAAATCTAAACCCTCGCTCCCTCTCTCTACATACCCACATTCTAGAGAGAGAGAGAGCAATGGCGTCGCCACTCCTTCACCTGCTCGCCCTCTCCGCCCTCCTCATCCTCCTCCTCAACCCCGCATTCGCCGCAGGAGGCAAGCAACGGCGCCAGCGCCAGCAGCCTTACCTGAGCACCTCCTATTACAGCAAAAGCTGCCCCAAATTCGAGCAGATCGTGCAGGACACCACCACCAACAAGCAGATCTCCTCCCCCACCACCGCCGCCGCCGCCCTCCGCCTCTTCTTCCATGACTGCTTCGTCGGCGGCTGCGACGCCTCCGTCCTCGTCTCCTCCACCCGCTTCTCCAAATCCGAGCGCGACGCCGACATTAACCTCTCCCTCCCCGGCGACGGCTTCGACGTCGTCGTCCGCGCCAAGACCGCCCTCGAGCTCGCCTGCCCCGGCGTCGTCTCCTGCGCCGACATCCTCGCCGTCGCCACCCGCAACCTCGTCGTCATGACCGGCGGCCCCTTCTACCCCGTCAAATTAGGCCGCCGCGACGCCCTCTCCTCCCGCGCCGCCGACGTCGAGGGCAATCTCCCCCGCCCTACCATGTCGATGCCCCAAATCATCCAAATCTTCCAATCCAAAGGCTTCTCCATCCAGGAAATGGTCGCATTAACCGGCGCTCACACAATCGGATTCTCTCACTGCTCCGAATTCAGCGCCAACATCTACAATTACAGCAAAACCTCTGAATCGGATCCGACTTACTACCCCGAATTCGCGAGATCGCTCCGAAGCGCCTGCGCCGATTACCGGAGAAACCCTACCTTATCCGTATTCAACGACGTGATTACGCCCAACAAATTCGATAATGTGTATTACAACAATGTGAAAAAGGGGTTAGGGCTTTTGGCGTCGGATCACGGAATGAGCTCGGATCCGAGGACCCGAGGATTCGTGGAGCTGTATTCAAGAGATCAGAGGGCATTCTTCGCCGCATTTGCGAGCGCGATGCAGAAGCTCAGCGTCTATGGCGTCAAAAATGGGAGGAATGGGGAGATTCGGCACAGGTGCGATGCTCTCAACTTTTGAAGACGATAAATATAAATTAAATTAATTTGAGTTACTATTTGTTTTCGATTTCATTATCATAATTCGCTAGTGGCGTAATCAAATCAATGTGTGTATTTATACCGAGTTTTCTTGAAGATTAATACAGTTTTTGTATGGATCCTCTTGACTTTGTGGATACTCTCCTTATTTTTGTTCCAATTTATGTGTTTATCGTAGTTTTGATGATAATGCGAGATATTTAAGTTGATGAATTAATAAAAGAAGTGTTTTTTTTATTACCTTTTTTCCTCACTCTGATTGTATAAGGGAGGCAAGGCGATGAAATTTAGGAAAAAAATCATTGTTGTCGTAAAATTCATGTGCAATAATAATGAAGAGAGCGTACGAGTGTGAAACTGTTGTGTTTCTTAATGACTTCATCGTTGTTTAAACTACTCTTTATTAATTAAGGATTAATTGAGCTAGTTTGAGATTTGTTTAATAATGTAAACCAAAGGCGTGTGCTTTTCCGGCTATAGTGAAACCCAAAATCAAACTTTTCATGCAAAACGGCCCCTTTTGGCGAACTAAATTCAAACAAAGTCAAATCAAAATCGAAGTCAAAGTCAAAGTCAAAATCTATTGCAAGCCCAGAAACGAAATTGAACACATGCTGCCTTAAGCGAAACCCAAAATCGAAATTAGATCAAACAAAAATCAGAGGCCGATAAGTGGCCCGGAAAAAACCATAATCGAACCAATATGCGACTAAGAATTACACCAAAATTGAACACAAAATCAAAATGAATTGAACCAAAATCAAAAACCAAGAAACAGGGTAGCCGCTACGTGGTCCATCATTTAACTAACATAACAAATCGGTAATGAAGTAAGAGTACTAGAATATTTTCTCTACACAAAATAAATTATTTCACTTTTATTTAAACTTGTTTTACATTAAGGCGGACAATTATTTTGTGGGATGAACGGATGATTATACATATAAAGTGAAATTAAAATTAGATCGCAAAATGATTATTTTTTTACTAGACAAACGCCATGTGAATTCGTACAAACTATTTATATTTGCTTTTGACTATGTTTGTTGTCGATATTATCATCTCATAATTTTGTTTGGTAGCTTTCTGAATTATTCTCCATAATTAATAGACAACACATTTCAGCTTGAGCGACACCTTTTACGCGCTATGCAATTATTTCGAATTACCATTCTAAAATTAAAACCCACATTAATTATGTCCCAATGTCCAATTATCAGATAGCATCAATAGACAATAAAATGTAATGGGAGTACCAAATTGAAATCCTTTGTATTTTCGATCCCGTCAGTCTCAATCATTTTAGTAACTGTTGAAAGTGAAGAAATAAATAGCTGCATGAAAACAATGAAATGAAGAAGACTCGATGTTTTAGAGAAGAAGATCTTCAATGATGAGCTGGCAGTTAGTTAGTTGGTAGTTAGTTAAAAGAGAGTTAATCGTCTGTGATCAACTCCATGCACCATTATGCACTCTAGCTACGTCTTAGCTCTTCCAGCCATAGTATAAATAAGTAGCTAGCTATTTCTCTTTAAATTGAATTCATAATTCTGATCAATAAAAATATCTTTTCCTCTCATCTCTTTATATCTTCTCTATATTGAGAATTGATTTGATATATGTTTAGTTTTACAATTTCTACATGGTATCAGTGAACATCTTTTAAATTCCGCATTCTATCTTTGTTTCTGTGATGGCTCGCGGCAATGGCGGCAACGCCGGTAACTCCGGCAACGCTGGAAGCAGCGGATCATCCAACCACTCTACTTTGGAGGACAATTCCAGTCCATATTACCTTCATCCAAGCGACAATCCTAGTTTGCAGCTTGTGCCTCAGGTTTTAACCGGATCAAACTACATCAATTGGAGTAGATCTGTGACTACAGCTCTTCTAGCTAAGAATAAACTACCTTTCGTCAATGGTACTCTTCTTCGACCGGATGATGATCATCTTCTCCTACCGGCATGGATTCGATGCAACAGCATGATAGTTTCATGGCTACGAAACTCGATTTCACCACAGATATGTTCCAGCATAATGTATCTGGAGAATGCCTATGAAATATGGCTGGATCTACGTGATCGCTTTTCTCAATCTGATTCTGCTAGATCCTATCAACTTCGACAGCAAATCATGAATCTCACACAAGGTCAGAATGATGTTAGCTCTTATTTTACTAATCTGAGAATAGTCTGGGATGAATTTAAGCATTTCCAGCCGATTGCTTGGTGTACATGCTCCAATTGCCGTTGCAATAGCGCTCGGCGATGGCAGATTTCTCAAGAGGAGGATTGCACAATGCAATTCCTCATTGGCCTTAATCCATCTTTTTCTCAAATCCGATCTACAATCCTCTCTATGGTACCTTTACCATCACTGTCAAAGGTCTTCTCCATGGTTGTGCAGAAAGAAAGACAACGAAATATTGATCAAGCCTATATTTCTCCTTCTCATTCTTCAAGTGAACAATTGTTTGCTGCAAATGCAGCTTCCTCATCCTATGGCAGAGGCAGATTATGTACTCACTGTGGTAAAACAAATCACACTATTGATCGATGCTTTGTCCTACATGGTTTTCCACCTAGTTTTGGAAGAGGCAGAGGAAAACCTACATTTAGAGATTCTATGCAACCTAAATCAGTGAATTTGGTGGAGGATAACTTTGCTGATTATAGTGATAAACAATTCACTAACAATGCTACAAATTCCTCTGTTACAGCAGGTTCTATACATTCAACCATGGAGCAATGCCAACATCTCATGGCTTTACTGCAGTCTCAGCTTGGCATGTCTTCCTCTCCCCAATCCACTTCAGCTCCACCAGAAAACATCTCTGCCGCACTCATACATTCATCCACCTCATCACCTCAAGTTCCAACTTCACAATCACCTCACTTTGCTGGTACATTCTCTTTCACTCCCTTTGTAGCTAATGTTACTGCTCCTAATTCTTGGCTAATTGATACTGGTGCCACACACCATGTATGCTGCAATCTATCATTGTTTGATTCATCTTCCCCTGTTAATGAGACTTTTGTGAATTTGCCTAATGGTGAAACAGCCACTGTGACACACATAGGCACCATTAATCTCACTTCTTCAATAACTCTTTCCTCTGTCCTTTGTGTTCCTTCCTTCACTTTCAATCTTATCTCAGTCAGTTCCTTAACATCTTCTTTACCTTGTGTTGTGAATTTTACTCATGATTCACTCACAATTCAGGAAACTTCACAGGGGACTTTGATTGGGAAGGGTAAACGTGTTGGAAATCTTTACACACTCATTGTTGATTCTGGTATCATTCCTACTGTATCTGCTGTAAATGCCATTGTTTCTGTTGATACTTGGCATATGAGACTAGGCCATCCTTCCATAAATAAACTCAAATGTATTTCTGACATTTTGCATTTGCCAAATAAAAGCTTATCTGTTTGTGATATCTGCCCTATGGCCAAACAAAAACACCTCAGCTTTCAATCTTCCAACTCTATAGCAGATGCTCCTTTTGATTTGATACATTGTGATGTTTGGGGTCCTTTTAATCCTTGCACATCACAGGGCTTTACATACTTCCTTACCATTGTTGATGATGCTTCCAGATTTGTTTGGATTTTCCTCATGAAACACAAATCTGATGTTAAAGACATTCTCATCCAATTCTTTAACACAGTCCACACTCAGTTCAATAAAAAGATCAAAATGATCAGAACCGATAATGCCCCAGAATTTCTTATACCCTCCATATACACTCCTTTTGGAACCATTCACCAACACTCTTGTGTGGAAACTCCACAACAAAATGCTAGAGTGGAGAGAAAACACCAACACCTTCTAAATGTTGCAAGAAGTCTTCTCTTTCAATCCCATTTACCTAACACTTTCTGGGGAGACTGCATTCTCACAGCAGCATACCTAATAAACCGAACTCCATCTTCTGTTTTACCTCATAACACTACACCATTTCATATCCTATACAATAAAGAACCTTCATATTCCCATTTGAAAGTGTTTGGCTGTTTGTGCTATGCTTCAACCCTTACTAGAGGCAGAGACAAGTTCTCACCAAGAGCTTCTAAGTGCATATTTTTGGGGTATCCACCTGGATATAAAGGGTACAAACTCCTTGAGATTGACAGCATGCAAGAAATCATTACTCGCAATGTTGTCTTTCATGAGGACATTTTTCCATACTCACACCTCACTACATCAAATTTCCCTGATTTCCCAACATCAGCCTCACACAATCTTTCAGCCGCACATAATAAAGAGCCTTCTTCATCCAATAATCCATCTTCTTCTTCAGAAATTAACCAGCAATCAACCTCTTCCATCACCACCAGGGCTGGCAGAACAATTACACCACCAGCTCATCTAACTGATTACTTATGTAACTCAGTTTCTTCCACTACTCCATACCCAATTTCTTCCTACTTCACATTATCAAAACTATCCCCAGAATACCTTCGATATGTCATTCTGATGACTGCAGTGTTTGAGCCAGCCAGCTATGCTCAGGCAGCTCCTATTCCAGAATGGCATCTAGCTATTCAAGATGAACTAAATGCTCTCAAAAAGACAGAAACTTGGTTTATCACAGCTTTACCACCTGGGAAAGAACCTATTGATTGCAAATGGGTTTTCAAAGTGAAGTTTCATGCTGATGGAACAGTAGAACGATATAAGGCAAGGCTAGTTGCTAAAGGCTATACACAATTGGAAGGTGTAGACTTTCTAGACACCTTTTCTCCTGTAGCTAAACTCACTACTGTGAAGTTTATGCTAGCACTAGCAGCAATACATAATTGGGAACTCAGTCATCTTGATATAAACAATGCCTTTTTATATGGAGACCTAGAAGAGGAAATCTATATGAACATACCTCCTGGGCTGTCTGTTGAGGGGGTCGACTGTGAACCAGGAACTAGACTTGTTTGTAGACTCAAGAAATCTTTATATGGTCTTAAACAAGCTTCAAGGCAATGGTACTTAAAGCTATCTCAAGTATTGAGTGGATTTGGACTTCAACAGTCAGCCTCAGACCATTCATTCTTCTTCAAGAAAGATGGTGCAAGATTCTTTGGTATAGTGGTTTATGTAGATGACATATTAATAGCCACAGATGACAGAAAGGAGATTGATAACTTCAAAGAATTTTTAGCTCAATATTTCAAGTTCAAAGACTTGAGCATTCCTAAATATTTTCTGGGATTGGAAATTGCTAGAAGTAAAGATGGTATTCTTGTTTCTCAAAGAAAGTATGCCATGGATCTGTTGAGAGATGCTGGTCTTCTAGGCTGTAAGCCATCTTCAGTTCCTATGGATCCCTCAAAACAACTGGGACAAGATGCAGGAGAAACAATGAAAGAGTCTTCAAAATATAGAAGATTAATTGGGAGACTTCTATATTTGTGCATCACAAGACCAGACATAACCTTTGCTGTCCATAAACTCAGTCAATACGTATCTAAACCTTGTGAGGAACATTGGATAGCAGCTGAGAAAATATTGAGGTATGTGAAAGGAACACCGGGACATGGATTGTTCTATTCCAGGAAATCAGAATCTTCTTTGAGCATATTCTCGGATGCTGATTGGGCAGCTTGTCCGGATACTAGGAGATCAATGACAGGGTATTGCCTATTTCTAGGAACTTCTTTGATATCATGGAGAGCTAAGAAGCAACACACTATATCAAGATCCTCAGCCGAAGCTGAATATAGAGCAATGGCTCAAGCTTGCTGTGAAGTAGTATGGGCTTCCACCATTTTGGCAGACTTCGGAGTCAAAATAAGTAAAGCTATCCCTCTGTATTGTGACAACCAAGCTGCGGTTCATATCTGCTCCAACCCAGTCTTCCATGAACGAACAAAACATATTGAAATAGACTGCCATACAGTCAGAGAGAAGTACTTGGATGGGATTATTAAACCTATGCATATTCGAAACACTTTGCAGTTGGCTGACATATTTACCAAGCCTTTGGGAGTTGCTGCCTTCCAAGGAATGTTGGACAAGATGAACTTTAAAAGCCTATATTGTCCATCTTGAAGGGGGGTGTTGAAAGTGAAGAAATAAATAGCTGCATGAAAACAATGAAATGAAGAAGACTCGATGTTTTAGAGAAGAAGATCTTCAATGATGAGCTGGCAGTTAGTTAGTTGGTAGTTAGTTAAAAGAGAGTTAATCGTCTGTGATCAACTCCATGCACCATTATGCACTCTAGCTACGTCTTAGCTCTTCCAGCCATAGTATAAATAAGTAGCTAGCTATTTCTCTTTAAATTGAATTCATAATTCTGATCAATAAAAATATCTTTTCCTCTCATCTCTTTATATCTTCTCTATATTGAGAATTGATTTGATATATGTTTAGTTTTACAATTTCTACAGTAACAACAGTCCATCAAATCGGTTGACTTATTTAAGGGAAAAACTCTTGACTACTGATAAATATACCTACATTTGTATAATACGACTGAAAAAGACAGGATTAATGTGATTTATTAATAAATGATAAGTTTCCCCCCTAAAATCATGGTTTAGTCACGAATCACGATAGATGCATTCCAGCCAAATACATACATTTTTTTCTTCCAAATAATAGTCATAATTATTGCACTTATATCAATCATTACATTCTACTCCATCGTCTATAAAAAAGGGTGATCATTTTTATTTTATTTTTAGTCTATCCACCAAAATTAGTCTGTATCTATTTATGATTTTAAAAAAAATCACTTTAACGAAATGAGTCATTTGTTTATTAGTCAATACTTCAACTTTTTTTCTTCATATCTTTCTCTTTACGAATTTTATAGGATTGTTTTCATTGAATAACAAAGTTCCACAAAATCTATGACCTTGGGTTTTGGATTTGGACTTGGACTTGGACTTGGACTTGGGCTTGGGTTACTACAAATTGTCCTTAATTATGTTTGAGATTTTGTCCAATAAAGAAATCAGCCCAAGTTTATAATATTATGTCAGTATAAGAAAGAAATCATCTACTCCAGTATTTCAAGTTAGAAGAGTAATCAAACCCAAGTATTCATTTGTAAAGACCTAATTAAATACATTGACACCAAAATAAAAGAACCCAAACTTTAATCCCACGCCCACCAAAATTCTTTATCCACATATATTTCTCGAATCAAGCCCAATGTAATAATAACACACTATAATTCAACAATTTGAAAAATTGAAAATCAAGAAGAAGACGAACCAGTAACAGTGTATTTGGTGAGATCATCGTTGAAACCCAGCAATTCCTCCCAATTCATATCCTCATCCTCCTCGTGTTTCTCCCTCAACACCTCCAAAATCCTCCTGCATTTCTCCCTCGCCACCTCGCTCTTCCCCCTCTTCTCCAGCCCCTCCACCACCTCCTCCGCCCCGCACTCCTTCGCCAGCCCCTTGAACCTCAGCCCGCCGTAGCTCAGCCTGTACAGCGCCGCCAAGCAGCTCTCTTCCGATTCAAACTCCCAACACCTCAGCAGCCTCACGAAACACTCCACCGCCCCGCCGTCCAGCATTGCCGCCCTCCCCTCCGCGCTCGCCGCCAGATTGCACAGCACCAGCATCACCCGACCCGACATGTGACCCGATTTCACCATGCCCAGCAGTAACTGCACCGCGCCGAGCTTGATCATCTTCACGCGGTTGCTCTGCACCAAAAGGAGATGGTAAAGTGCCAGAGCCGAGTCGTGCCGAGTCCGCTCCGAGTCGGATCGGAGCGCGTGGAGAAGCGGCGGCAGCGCGCCGAGGACTCCGATCGCCGTCTTGTTCTGATCGTCGAGAGATAAGCTGAAAATCGCACCGGCGGCGTGGTCCTGCGCCTCAATGCATCCGCCTCTAAGGAGGTCGATTAGCGGCGGCACGATTCCTGATCGCACGATTTTCACCTTGTTTTGCTTTTCTAAGGAGAGATTCACCAACACTGCGGCGGCGTTCACCTGTAGATTTGAGTACCTTGAGATAATCAACGATTTGAGAGAGGATAGAATCCGAGGCGTGCAGAAGCAGGCGCGTGATTCTTCTCTGGTTCGCGTCAGTTTCCGGAGAGAAATCAGCGCCTCCTCCTGCTCATGGATTTCAGAGCTTTTCATCTTCCTACTATACAATTCCTCCTCTTCCAGCGAAATCGAACTCGATGTGATTTCGATGTCGCACGAAGAGGAGGAAGAGTAGCACGACGGCCGAGTAGTTAGAAGGAGAGGAGGAGGAGTCCGCGACGGCGCCGATCGCGGCGTGGCGGACTCCTCCGAGCTGCCAACGCTCGGCGTCCGATTAAACTCAACCGGCGGCGGCGGAGGCGGAGGCATTAATTGACGGATGATTTTCTCGGCGGAGTGAAAGGCGAGGGGTTTCGGCGGGTCAAGGCGGTGGAGGAGGCACCAGTTGACGATCGTGGATTTGAGGGCGAGATTGGGGATGATAGCGGAGAAATCGGCGGCGGCGCCGGTGAGAGTGGGGTGGAAGGAGAGGGAGACGCAGGCGTGGACGCAGCTACGCTCGAATGTGTGGCCGGAGGCGACGATAACGGGATCCGCCATGAGATTTCCGGAGAGAGGGCAGAGGAACTCGGCCGGGAGTTGCTGCTTTAGCGGCGAGGGGGATTTGTGGAAAGAGATCTTCCAGCGCTGCTTGCCGCTCCCCATTGCTGCAGAAAAATGGCGCGAAAGGGTGGGAGATTAATGGAGAGAGAGATTAGGAAGAGGGATGAAGGAAAGTGGATGATAAAGTGAAGGTTGAGGTGCCATTTTCGGTAGCTCTCTCTGGTTTTAGCGAATTCTGGGTCTTCATTTCGCTTTTTAACAGTTTGACCAATCTTGAGTCTTTATTTGCAAGATTTCTACTCCTCGAGTGTCAGCAATTGTTAGCAATTATATACTCTTATTTTTTTAAAAAAAATTAGTAAAATGCCCCTCATCCAACATTAAAAATTTCACATATTACAAAATATAGAATATTAATTGTCATAAACGAAAATGAGATTACTTTTGGTTTGCCGAATAAAATAAAAAAAATGAGACTGTTTTTCGTAGTAAATGAAGTAAATAAAAGTGGGACATAAAGTACCGGCATTTTATCTATTTTTCTTTACATTTTTTAAGATTTTGTGAGTATAGTAGTGTTATTTTTATTGTACGAATTCTATATATTAATAGATGTTAGTAGGGTTTTATGATATTAAATGTCGCTGATTATATTAAAAGGGATTAACTTGTCATGCTTTGTCATGACTAGTATCTGAAAAAAGAGCTACCAACCAATTCCAACAAACAAGGTGGTAGGTTTTTGATTGCTACTATGATTTTCTAGTATTTTGACTTATTATAGCAATATTTGAGAAATTTGGCAGCAATAAACTGAATAATTTATATAAATAGTGGAGTAGCAAAAGGTAAAGCTTTCCCATAATTTTCGTCGCATAATTTACATGAAAAGCATGCACACTCGTGTATCTTTAATTAATTCATTTCATATTATACTATAGTAGCATTATCGGTTTTCAACTTAATTGGTAAGTTACCAATTTCCATAACTTTATTGCAAGTCTTCACCTATCTCAGTCGTGTAGTTCTAGGCTGGACATCACTACCTCACTAAGTTTCCTTTTCTTTTGTCCATCACTATTTTATTGGCTACAAAGTGTTTCCAATTTTTATTTTCGTTTCCCATTTAATAATTTAGCTTGTATTTATTGATAGAGATTTTTTTATCCTTTTGCTTTTTGTTGTTTATTAGGAAGAGCATATACTTTCTATGAGGGAGGGAAAGCAAATAATTATTAAGGAAATTGAAAGCATAGTGGAAAGTTTAGGGGTTTATTAGACAAAATAGTTAATGCATGTTTCGAACATTATTGGAAGGATTTAGGTATTTTGCAAAGATGTTAATAATAAGCATATATTGTAATGAAATCTAGCTCTAAGTCTCTAAACTGATATATTAAAAGACTTTCTTTATCAAGAAGTTTTGGTCTTAATGTAGTGGTTTCGCTTGCATGCCTGCGATGTACTGGTATTTCTCATCTTGTATATGGTGATATAATTGTTTCACTAATTACATGTAATTTCGACATGTAGTTTAATGTAACGCAAGTACTCTACCCAAATTTTGCCAACATAGAAAGCTTTGGTAGAATTCGAACTTATTATTTTGGCTATAAGCTATGATCACAAGGCCACAACTCACAAGAGGGAGATTTATTGTTATTATACATGTGATCACGCCTCAGTCTATTGTAGTATTATGGATGGACTCAATATGAGATTTGAAATATAATTATTGCTTAGAAACGAACGGTAAGGACTTGTTCTCCAAAGTGGTTGTTGACTTATTTTGCATATATTGACAAAAGAACCTCGAAATCAAAATACATTAGGCCATCCGCAATGGGGCGGACGATGGCACGCCCGATGGCGCGCATCGTCCGCGCCCGCCATCGTCCGCCCCATTGCGGGTGCGTGACATAGGCCGCGGACGATCGTCGCGCCCTATACTAAGGGCGCGGAGTATAGCGCGGACGATGCCCATCGTCCGAGGCCTACGCGGACGATGGCCGCGGACGATAGGCCATCGTCCGCGCCATCGTTCGACCCACTGTGGGCTACGCGGACGATCGACGTGGACGATGACACGCGGTTTCGTTTTTTTATAAATAGAGTTCATTTGTAATTTCATTTCACGATTTCACTTTCGAAACTTATTACATTTACATAATTACTACGAAATGGATTCAAGTCCCAATAGTCCTATGTTTAGCAGAGAGGCGCGTTGGCCGGGTACAGAACCCGGCGAATATCGTTCGTTCGACGCCGACACCCAGTACGATCCCGATTTCAGTACGAAATCGTACGGGTTGTCTGACATGGAGCCGTCTCCAAACCGACCAAGCGCTCCCTCCCGCCGTGACGCCGCAGCGGCCGATCCCGAACTCGCCGCGACCGCTTCCGCCCCAGCCAAAAAGAAGCGGAACCGGCAGCAGGCGCATAAATTGCCGCCTCCCGGAAATTGCGATGAGTACGCCCCCGGCCGTACGAACTACACCGACGACGAAACCCTCATTTTGGCCCGATGTTGGGTAGATATATCGGAAGACCCAGTTTTCGCGAACAACCAGAGGCAGGTCGCGTACTGGGAGGAGCGCATCGCCGACCTCTCTAATGAGGCCAAGCCGCCGACCGCGTACAAACGCAAACGTGAGCAACTCCGCAAGCACTGGGATCAAGTGAAGAAGCAAGTGAACTTGTACGCGGCGGAGTTCGAGAAGTTCACGCTGGCACAGGGGAGCGGCGAGAGCTTGAGCGACGTGCGCGCTAAAGCGCTGTTGTCGTACCGGTCGATGTACGGCGACTTCAAGCACGAGGCCATCTGGGCGCTCTTGAGGGACAAGTAGAAGTTCAAAGGTGGAATTTTGCACACTGGTGCGCCGAAGAGGACAAAGACCACCGAAGCTGGTGATTACACGAGCAGCGGCAGCGGCAATCACCTGGCTGACCTCAACCGGACGTACGTGGATGAAGGGAGTTCCGGCACACCGGTGTCCTCCCGGCGTCCTCCCGGCGTCAAGGCTGCGAAGGCCAAGGGGAAGGCGGCGGCGACCTCATCCTCGACTGCTGCAAACCAATCTCCGTTCCCGGAAACGCTCCCGACCCAGACGGCCACCGCGTTTGAGTCGTTGGCAACAACGTCGATGGCGAGGACGTTATTGCAGACGCACAAGGCCATCAAGAAGTGTATCGACCCCGACGAAGCCGAATATCTCCGGGCGTTAATCGATGAGCTGCGTCGGAAGTTGGGAATTGCACCGACTTAGTTGTTTTTTTTTTGTAAGTTGAATGATGTAACTTTTTTTTATTAATGCGTCGCCATTTGTTATTTAGACGTTTTTTATTTACTCGTTACTTGTTATTTGAAAACATTTAAATTAATTAAACAAAACAATAAAATGATGATGTGGCGCATCTTAGGGTGCCCCACTGTAGGTGGGGGGAAGGAGGATAAAACTGATGACGTGGCGCGCCATAGGGCGCCCACTGATGCCCTTAGAAAATAAAATATAAGAGATCCGAATGTACCATGAATTATGGTATGCTATATAAAGAGAGATAAAAGGGAAATAAGTTGGCATTAATAATCTATGGAAATGAAGATTTTGGTGTGTGAACGTGGGCCATTCTCGACAATAAAGTTAAAACATTAATAGGGATTTATGCTTTTCTAAACTTTATAATAAAAGTGATATTCCTCTTCTTTACAAATTGTCACTCCCTTTTTTCCGCTTTGATGCTGATATATTGATTTGTAATTAATTATTTAACACCAATTATTTGTGGTAAGTGGTGACACCAATGTAGTGGGGTCAGATTTTTTTAATAATTATTAGACTTTTACACAGATCTCTAATTCGTGATTACCTTTGTTAATCCCTTGAATTTTACGGCACGTTTTGACATGGATTATTTTATTATTGATTGATATTTCGACAAGATTAATGGTTTTTGACATGCTTAAATGATTTCTATATTGTTAATATATACGCATGTTGAAGTAAAAATACAAATAAAAGTAAAAAGGTAATTAGCTTCATGACCCATATAAAAACTACTAATTAAATTGGTACTAATAAATTCCTTTGTTTAGAAACATGCGAACTATTGCTTTATAATCCTTCGATATTGGACTCATTTGAATCCCCTCGAACAAAATCAAACTCACTTTTAGTTTCTTTTGATTGAATCCTCAAAGAACTCATATCATATTTTAACAAACTCATAGTATCATATTTTCACATAACATTTTTAATATCTTACTGTAAAACAAAAGAAAGAAAGAAGAATACCAAATTCAATTGTGATGTCGGGTTCCTAACTTACCATTTATTTTGATTGATTATTTAATTTTACATACGAATAATGTTTTGGAGACATAATGTCTAAGACATAATGAGGTTAAAATGGTAATTATATATTATGTGGTATTTTTAATTAAAATTTTATTTTATGTGTTTACTTTACTACCCCTATATTAATTTGTTTATTTATTACACCTATAACCTATTTAAGGATATAAATGTAGATTATGCATATATTATGCATGCATTTAATAAACACGTGAATCATATATACGATTTTAAAATATGATTGGATAATATTTTTTTATCTATTCCCCTTTTATTGCATTTATTTAAAGAAAATTTTAAAATATAGAGTAGTACAATTTTACTACCAAATAAAAAATATTGGATTTCTTTACAAATTAGTTTTATAAATTTTAGTTTAAAATTACTAACTAAAAAAAGATATTATTAATGGAGCTTATGATTCTTCATTTTCTTAATTCTTAATATAATTAGTTGATGTACAATATATTAAATAATCTAAAATGAGAAAAGTTGATTCATCCAATTATTTTCGTATTAAAGAATACAATAATTTTTTTATTTTTGAAACGTTATAAAGTTAACTTTCTAAGCATAATTTTGTAGAGTCGAAAACAAATATTACATGTGATAAAAGTTAAGAAAATTAATACAAAAATACAATAGATAACGCAAATAAATGATTCATCATAATAACTACTACTATTATTTAATCATACAATTCAAATTTGAATAAGAAATTTAACAAAAAAAATTATAAAACCGGCTATGAAAGTATAACATAAAAAAGAAAATAACTCATAATTAAATTATCAACTGATTATATAAAAATTTATTTGAAAAAATAATAATAGATGAAGCTATCAAATTATTTTATTATTAAATAATAATTTAGTATGTATTTTGTTAATTACTACTATAGTAACTAATTTATAATCTAAATTCATGATTTTTAAATAAATAAAATAGTATAAAATTAACATGAAAAAAATGATGTGTAAACATATAAAAAGTTTCGAGCATGATTGTAGTTTATCTCTAATCAAATCAATAAATATGCATTTAGATAAAGATATTTAATTTGATTTAATATTCCTTAATTAGATTTGTATCCATTTAACATGATATTGGGTAAAGTAGTCATAATAAAAAATATATCTATGTCAAAATGCCATAAGGGTATTATGGCATGGAGACATTATATCTCTAAATCACTACCCTCTACATAACCCGTTCCAAAAAAAAGAAGAGTACCAAATTCAATTGTGATTTTGGATTTCTAACTTACCCTATATATTGATAGATGATTTTAACTTCTTGTTGATCCTTTAATCTTTCAAATATTCAATATCTTTATTGATAATAGTACTTAATAAATACTTAAAACTTAGAGGTCGGGTTTGCTTGAAGCATAGGTACTTAATAAATATCTTACCCTATATCTCTATTGCAAGACTTGCCGAGGTCGGGTTTGCTTGAAGCATAGGTTTCCGGCGGATCACGCCTGCAACCAGCCGAGATCGTCTATCAAGTTTTTGGCTCCGAGGAATGGGAAAGATTGCGGGATCAAGGTTTCTATTTCTAGTTCGCAGCCGCCTAGTGTTAACGCCTGTTGATTTTATTCATGTCGTATAATTTGTTACATCTATTCTTTCTGGATCATTGAATGAATGAATAAAATTTCAAAATTTACAAACTCTTCTCAACCTGCATGATGATAGCACAAATAGACATAACACACCCACCCACCAAGTAGACTGCTATGAAAAAACTCCAGATACAAGAATTCTGGTGTTTCCAGCCAACTCGGTGATCGAGCAAATCGACAACACGGAAATTTTCACATCATGTGTCATATCAAGTCATTGGGAGTAAAAACGCATACCATATTTGTAATGATGATACAGATTTACATACATTGATTTGTACCTACTGAAGACAGGTGTGTTTGAATACAGGAAGATAGTGTTACATGTTTGCTGTTGTTTCTCGGATCTCTTCCATCGTGATGGCCTGCATAGCAGAAGGTTGCTTCGACTGAGTAACGGGCATCAATCAAGTAGGAAGGAGATAACATGGAGGTTCAACATTATTAACATGAGGGCTATAGAGTGAGGCTGAAAATTTTAAGCGACGGAACCTTCGATTTAAAACTTTTGCAGAGTTTTAAGTTAAGCCCCCTTGAATGAAAGAAGAAAACATCATGGTGTATTTTTATTTGTTACCTGCTCCTGACCAGCAAAATCATTATCAGGGGTGAGAAAAAGCATGCAGTGACATTCCTTCCTGTTAAAGCACCAGAGCAATTAGGACATGAAAGAAAATGTCGCCAGACTACAATCATTGAGTGGGCAACAATAGAAAGAAATTCAAATAAATAAGATCTGAATCACCCAAACTAATGTCTAATGAGCAATTTTTGAAATGGCATCCTATAATGGGTGGTAGGAAGTATATACTGATTCTGATGATAAAAGAACAAATGTAGCAAAATATCATTCCAAATATTGAATGGACAACCAACAAGTTTTAAGAAAAAAAAATAACATACATACAGCAGGAAATTAAGCCAAGTTGGAATATACAACATTTAAACTTTGGTTCCATTGTTGCAAGATATGAGATGATTCCAGCCTCTTATATGGATTATGGACATCAAATGCAACGCATCATCATAGTAGTATGAAATGCTTTCTATATGAGGTAAGAAACAAGGCAGGGAGCTGATGCAAATTACTGACACTTTATTGCAAGTAATCATCACTAAAATTCATTCAACTGGTGAATCTGTCGTATATTTCAGGTTGGATGTCCATGAGCCCTCGGCTTACAGGTTCAAAAGATTTTCACAGTTCGTAGTTCATGAGTCACTAATACTGGGTTCCATCTTTTCACCACCAATATAATCGGCAATTTAGCTCCTACTACTGGGCCACTAAATCTTTTATCATAGGCTATAACTCTATCCCTATCATAACCTAAAGCTGTTCAAAAAACATAAAATAAATCCCAAAACTGAAGAAATTAATTTGCAAGTTGCAACAACCTAACTATTAAACCTTACCTTTCTCTCATAGGAACGCAAGGACAGTTCCAAAAGCCCTGTTGTGCCTCAGCAGCCTTATCATCATAGTGCCTGAAACCACATTGATGAATATATATGCAGCTCATTTCACATAATCTAATTCACATTTCAAAATAAAACTTACAGAAAGCATCTAAAATAGTACTATATACATATATTTGACTGTAATGGAAAAGTACCTGCAAGGGCACAGAGGAGCACCCAATGTATCCCTGTGTTCTGCCAGTCCCTGTTTACGAATTTGACAAAGCACATTTAGTCATAATTTATGATATGCCGAAAAAGAAATCATATATCTCCTTCAAGAATATTTCCTTACTTATACTGTAAAGTTATGTATTCAGTAATATAGCCATTTCAAAAGACGTAAATAAAAAGTTCCTGTTCTTGTAAAGTATACACTTTTAGAAGTGAGCACTGAAGCTGGATATGATTACTCGATGTAAGCACCACATATCATATTACACACGCACAAAGTCACAAACATTAAGCAAGAAACTAGCTTTCATTAAAAGTTCACAGCATAGTAGTGTCCAAGAATGAAGATTTCACCAAAGAAACGAGCAACTTCAGCTGAAAAGTGCTTATAGTTGATTTCCATGTCACCATAAAAATAAAAATTGAACAATTCAGCAGGATGAGCTAGAAACAACTCGTTTTCGCATCATTAAGACTGTGATAAGTGTCTTGTTAGAGATTAAAATTTCCAAGGAGATCATCTGTACTAACACTCTACTCTCACTATGAAAGCTATGGACACAAACAGAATTCAAGATAGACAAAGCATTGGCCGGAAGGACTAGAACTCTAACTAGAGAGACTAGATGATTTACAAATGATGCATACACATTTTTTTCTAGAACCTCCGAGCAATTACATTGAACTTCTTCTCAATAAAATTGTCCATAACTTCTTCTATTACAGTTACGAAAGAAAAGTAAAAACAAATACAAATACAAACATAGACATTAATGAGAAATTGAAACGAATACCTTGATGACAACAGAGGTGACCCCTTTATCGACACAGAAATATGTATCGGACTTCCTCGCATACTGCTCCGAGAATTTTCTCATTATTTCGATCGATTTCTCCGTCGGCTCAACTACAACAACGCACAATCATCTTTCTATCTATCCCTAACTATCAGAAGAAATTTGTAAATTAATTGACCGGATTCACGTAAAACCACAAAAGTACCTTTAGCGACTGCGCCAAGGCGGCGACGCGGACGCGACGGCGGAGCAGCGACAGAGGAAATGCCTAGGCCGGCGCTGTAGGAAGTCGAAGCTTGAAGAGCTCTCATGGCTGACAATTTGGATCTGATTTTGTGCAGCTCTCTAACCACCACTTGTATACAGCAGATGATATTTTTTCCTTTCTATCTAAAAAATGAATGAAAAATCGAGTTTAAAAAATTGCTGTTATTTTGGAAGCGGCGAAGCACCACTCATTAGTCATTGCCCAATATCACTGGAACTGAGAAGTGTCCAAATCTTAAACTGGGCCACACTTAATGGGCTCGATTTCGTGTATTAGCGGCCCAACTTATTTTTCCTTTGTACTACTAAAACAATTACTTTGGTGGAAGAAATTAAATATATGCAGAGCTTGTTGCAAAATTCAAATCATTTTATACAGATGTTAGTTATCCTCCAATTAGAATTTACTGAACTCTAATTTATGCTTACGAATTCTCAATTAATATTTAATTAATTAAAGAAATTAAAAATGGTGCACTAACACCACCTCTGAATCCGATTCACCTATTATTTATAAGGAGTAATAGTAGGTAAAATCATAAACTTTGGTAACTTAAAACTTTAAAAATAGCGAATTAATATAACCATGGTTTATATATATCACGAACGTGTATACATTTCATAATAATTAAATACAAAATTTATCTCAACCATAAAAAAAGCGAAACTACTTTATAGATATATAGATATTAGTTTCGTAGCAAGAAAAGTAAGGATTTCCAATTGATGCATGTAACTTTTAGCACCTCAATTTCCAAGTAATACAATACAAGATTCTAAGAGAGTGGTCGTAGTCAAATTAAGATAATATTCTCAATCTCATTACACATGGAAGAATTTTTCACCACTAAAACAAGAAATTTTCACGAAGTTGATAACATTCTATCTGACAAGTAAAATTGGAAAAATTAGTATACACCTTTATCAATTCCAGGAATTGGATAGGCATAAAAGCAATGAATTAGAATTCAAAGAAAATGGCTTCCAAACAAACAAGATGCAGATTTTATTGTCCCATTCACAGATATCAATGAAATTTATCAAAGAAAAAGACCCTTTTTCTCGTTGTTACAAAGCGTGCAGATACAAAAAAAAGGTGAAGATTTAGAGATTTTTAATTCTATCAAGAATGGGAGACTTTACATACTTGTCGTCGTACCATTGTATTTCTGTGCTATTTTGAGAATTAGTGGACTTTTACATTAACTTGTGGATATATATGTGAATTTGTGAGTACATATTTTAAAAGTGATGATAACTTTTTTTTTGTTGTTGCAGAAACTATATACTATGTCACGTTAGTTTTTAAATGATTCAAATTAGTCAATGTTTTTGCAAGGAAATTAATTCAATGTTACAGTTCCAAATTAATTAAAGAACGTTTTTCAGGTTTCGTTATTTGAATATTAATTTCTATTTTTCTCTGCATAATACTAATTGCAGTACATCTTTATACTATACCATGTAAAAAATCTAAAAAATGTTTTTAATTGCTCCATCTTTTTATAATCAATGCCAACAAATTCAAAATTAGACCACATAATTATGTACATGTGTTTATTTCCGAACAAGTGGTATCAGAGCTCAGGTGTCTATGGGTCGGGCATGGATGAGCCCTGGTTAGGGTCGGGCCCTGAAAGACTCGGGTTAGAGTCGGGCCCAGGATGACCCAGGGGCCAGGGCTGGAATGACCCATGTTCGTGTTGACTGCGTTCCCGATGTAGTCTCGGTTTGAGGGGATGTTTATTGGGTTACAAATCCATCCCACATCGGATGAGTAAGAGAAGTTGGAAGATGTATATAATTCCTGTTCAACCTCAATTAGTTTGAGGCCTTTTGGGAGTGACCAAAAAACAAATCCGTGCAGGCTTGACCCAAAGCGGACAATATCAAACTAATGTTACAGTCGCTGTCCTAAGAGTGTAATATGTAAATTATCGGGATTCGTGACAAACTAATTATGCACTGAAATGAAGGGAACAAGATAGACTATAAACATAACAATAACTCGTAAATCCAATCACATAAAAGCTATCTACTCAAGCCTATCTACCCAATAACTTTGATAACGCTCTAGGCTATTCAATTCTATCTACCCAATAATTTCAAAGACATCACTCATCACTTAATTTCAAACTTAGACTGCCCAATAATTTCAAAGTCATCACTCATCACTTAGATTCAAACATTTTACGTTCCAAGAATCCTCAAATCCGTATTAAAAAAATATTAGTAATATTTATATTCTACATCACCAATTTAAGCACATTTTGTATAAAAACAATTAATTACGTTTTATCTTCAAAAAAATAGCAACTTTGATCTATTTATATCCCGTTTTACATAATCTTGAGACGGAACAATAAGTCATCTCGCCAGATTCTTAAGCGGATTATAATTTAATAGAGGTAATGTTTTATACCCTTAATTTTCATGTTTTTTTCTACAAAAACTATCAACTTGGGGAAATTATTTATGTTCCATAATTGAACTCATTTTTCGGAAATGTTGAAATGTAAAATATGGTAAGTGAAAAAACCAAAATAAAAAACACACAAATTATAGAATTCGTAACTTTTTAATTATGAGATCGTGGACTACCATGTAAGTAGGTCGTGAACGATAGACAACTTTCCAATCAGCAAGATGCCACACTGTATGAACATAATACACACACATGTGTGTGTTCATAGTTGGATTCATTGAAATGTAAAGATATGAATTAATTTGTAATTCAAAGAGCTAGCTAAAATAAACCCCATATTAAATAAGTAGCACAAACCGACAACGAATTCTTAATTAGCACACTAATTAGCTAGTTTGATCCATGAAGTCTAGACAAGAAAGTTTCTGGTCAAAAATCACTTCCTTGATCTGAAGAAGCATGTGTGTAATCATGTAAAACACCCCAAGAGAAAGACAACTCAAGATCAGAAACTCTGAAAACCCTAATTTCCTACACATACATATAGCTAAAGAATTAGACAATCAATTAAAGCTTCATTATAAAATGCTGAAAATCATACAACTATATATAGATCTGTAAAACTCAGCAACAAATTAAAACTCTGATTCCATATATTTCCACACACACAGTGGAGCCAGGATTTTGTAGGGAAGGGGGCAAATTTACCTATGAAGAAAACTTAAGAATTTGAGGAGGAGCATTTAGTAAAAAAAAAGAAATAAATTTTATAATCGGCCATATATATACGGAGTAGAAAATTTGAGGTGGGGCAAATGCCCCTCATATGGGCTTACTAGATCTGCCCCTGCACACACACAAAGATCTCACAAATCACACACCACTCACTAACCCTAAAACGAAAAACTCAAAAAAGCAAAGAAACAAAGAAAAAAACAGTTACAAGATGTTGATCTAGTAAAGAGATCGATATAATCGGACCGTGATGCTCAATTCCCCCATGAAGAAGAGAAAAAATTGATGGATAGCAATTAAGATTCAGAAAAGCAGAACCCTCTCGATTTCTTCTTCTTCTTCATCATCATCATCATTTGTATGAGTCTTGGGAGTTAATGATGAGAGGTTTGATTTGTGTGCAGAGGGATAATGATGGCGGTTTTGAAGGGGGTGGGGGTGGGGGCGAAGCATGGTGGCGTGGTATGAAATGATGATGATTGTTTGTGGCGATGGAATGATGGATTTAAAAAGCAAACAAGTATGCGAGAGTTTTCGTGCTGTCTCTTTCTTCCTTTCTTTTTTATTTTCTTTCTTATTATTGAATTCAATGAAGATGAAGGGACCCCTTTTGCATTAGAATATTAGACTGTTTTGTGTTGACATCATTGCAAACCTGCCATGTTTTTTTGGTAAACTTCTCTTTTTCATTTTCTTTTCCTTTTTCTCTTTTTGGTTGAGGAGATAATCTCTAAAATCATAAACTTTAGCCCAAACTTGAGATTTTGGGGAAAAGAAAAAGTAGTACTATAGATTGCAACGAATAGTTAGGTTGGCATCAAAGAAAACAACGAAGCTCGAAAGTCCGAAGACTTTCAGACTTCGTTCTTTTCTTTGATGCAAAAGGGGGTCCTTTCATCTAATTCTAGCAAGAGAAAGATGAATCATATTTATATTGTCTCAGTCTAGAGGTGTCACGGTTTTGGAACCGGCGGTTCCAGTTTTAGAAATTGCCGAACCGGAACTGAACCACAAGGGTGTGTCGCAGTTACAGTTCTGGTTCTTAAACCGCGGTTTCGGTTTCTGTTCTGAACCGCCGGTTTTCGGCTATTTTTTGCGGTTTCGACTCGGTTTCGCAGTTCTGGCATGGTTTCGGTTGGGAAATTTTCGAACCTGAATCAAAACACGGTTCTAAAACCAACAGTTTCGGTTTGGGTAAATTCCCACGGTTACGATTTCCTGGTTAACCGTCAGAACTGCAAACCTTGGGCACCTCTATTCCAGACTAATTCAAGGTGATCCATTCTTGAATGACATATTCTTTCTGTCATCAAAAAGTTGAAACTTTGAAGATGATGTGTGTTTTAATATAAAATTGATAAAACATAAAAAAGATAAAATGATTATATCATTATTAGTGAAGAATGACGCTATTTTAAATAGGTCACCCATGCCTTTCTTATAAGTGGGAGGGTGGGTTATCTATATGGGGGAAGAGTAATATGCACTTAAATAGATGAGACATGAGCATTACCAAGTCAATGTGGGATGAGATTTAAGATATTTTAATACGCACTTACACGTATGGGCCTGAATGTACACTAGGCTTCCACATAAAGAGCATCAGCAATGGCGCCCGTCCCGGCGGAATTTCGACCGGCGTGAAGGAATTCCGCGGCGGACGTCTGCCATTGTGCATGGTATGCATCGATACGGAATTCCGCCGAGGACACCGCAGTTCCGTGGCGTTACGCGGAATTCTATCGCGACGGGCGTGCGGACGTCCGCCATTGCGTTGACTCCCACGGACGTCCGCGCGGAATTCCCATTTATTACATTAAATTTTTTAATTGTGGGAAGTCCTCCGGGAAGTCCTTGGGGATGTCCGCCATTGTGCAGTGGGAAGTCCGTATGACGTGGCAGGAGGTGTTTTTGGGAATTCCACGGGGAATCCCGCCGGGAATTGCGCCACTGCTGATGCTCTAAGGTAGACAAGAAAAAAGATAAGAGATAAAAAAATTATCATCAACTTGGGCCCACTCTTATACTATATCAGAAATGGTCACTCTATTATTTAAAAGGACTTAGAGCATGCGCAGCGGTGGCGTCCGTCGCCACCGCCGTCCGCGCCGCTGGCACGGACGCCATCCGCCGCCGCTGCGCTCGCGCCGCTGGCACGGCGCTGCTCGATGTATCGAGCACGTCCGTGCCAGTGGACGCACACGTGGCGCGCTCCCATTCGTCAACGGCATAGCCGTTGTGTTTAAACATTTTTTATTTTTTTAAAAAAAATCGGTATTTAATTATAAATAATGCTAAAAAATAAAAAAAATATTTTCCAAAACCCAAAAATATGGCCGTTTTTTTCCCGTTTTTCTGAATTTTTTTAATTTTTTTTTCCCAAAATCATCTATAAATACACACATTCATCACTCATTTATCACATCAATTCATCTATCATTCATCTCTCATTCATAATTCTTATACAAACTATCAACACATTCAACATTCACTCAAAACATCAAATGGATTTCACTCATCTCATGGCGGAAGCGGAGCGCGAAGAACAAGAATACTACGAACAACATCGTGCCGCTTACGAAGCATATGTCGCGGCGAATACCCCCGCTCATCCTCCTCAACGCACTAGATCAAATCGACGCTACATCCATCGTGACCGGGAGGGAGCCCACGAAAGGCTCGTTGCCGACTACTTTGCCGACCATCCGCGGTTTCCGGCAGATTACTTCAGGCGCCGTTTTCGCATGTCGCCGACTATCGCCTATGGATTTGGCATGCATATTTCGGCGTTGCCGGATCCAACAACGACTTGAACGTGCTCTATTCTTCACCACTCTTCAATGATGTGATGAATGGTGTAGCACCGGCGATCGACTTCACCATCAACGGAAATACATACCGCATGGGTTACTATCTCGCCGATGGTATCTACCCAAGGTGGTCGACGTTCGTGAAGACGCTCCACAACCCGCACGACCCGAGACGGGTTCTTTTTGCGCAGCGTCAAGAGTCAGCACGGAAGGACGTCGAAAGAGCCTTCGGGGTCCTTCAAGCTCGATTCAACATTGTGAAGGCCCCGGCTCGGCTGTGGTACGTGAATAATATCGCCGACATCATGTTCACGTGTATTATATTACACAACATGATTATAGCCGACGAAGGGCCGAGGGCGGCTAGCTTCTACGACGAGGACGAAGCCGGAAGCTCAACAGCGAGGTCTCCCCCACGCCGAGGCGAGCATACGACGGTTGGCCAGAGGATCGAGACAAGACACACAATGCGCGATACTCGAATCCACAATCAACTACAAGAAGACCTAATCAACCACATGTGGGCGAAATTCGGCAACGAGTAGTGGTTTTTTTAATTTTTAGGATTTTAATTATGTAATTTTTAATTTTTAGGATTTTAATTATGTAATTTTTCATTTTTAGGATTTTAATTATGTAATGTTTAATTTTATTTGTCATTTGTAATATTTATTGTGGTTTTTAAATGAATTTTAATATTATGGAAATGTTATTGTTTAATTGAATTTTAAATTAATTGTGCTCGTCCTTGCGGAAGAGCACAATTGTGGGTGTTGTGCTCTTGCCAGAGAGCAGGCATGAATAGTACCGCCCGGGCCCACAACTGTGCCGCTGGCAAGAGCACGGTTGTGGATGCTCTTATAAGGAAAAGAGTTATCCATACTTATATACGTGAAACATGTTCATCACCAAGTCATTAACAAAAGATGAAAGTAGACTAATTTTGTGGAATGAACTAAAATGACAAAATGAATACTATTTGGGGGTGTTCGGTTTGCAAGATTGTATCCAGAATTAAATTTGTAGTGTGTTTGGTTCATGAGATTTAATCCCACAACTCAATCATAGATGGGTAATCATGGGATAATCAGTCATAGGTAACCCCCTATGACTAAAATAATCTCACAATTCAATCCTAGATTTTATCTTGAAAACCGAACACTTCCTTTAGGGGCAAAAAGAATACTTCCTCCGTCCCACAAGAATATGCACTATTTCCTTTTTTTTCCTTCCCATAAGAATATTCACTTTCCAATTTTGAAAACTATTTTCTCTCTTATGAGGTGAGACTCATTCCATATTAACAATACTTTAATTACTTTTTCTCTCTACCTCTTTCTTACTTTACTAATTTTATATTAAAACTCATGATGAACCCAAAGTGCATATTCTTTGGAGACGGATGAAGTATTATTTTAGGTAAAGTTGTTAAGCATAGTAAGGTAGAAAGGAAAAAATGTACCCCTGGTTGATATTTTAATATGAAGACTTCTGAAAGAAATTTCATTCCAATAATGGAATTAACAATCTTAATTGGAATAATAAAAGAAAGATAATAATCTTGATTGAAATGGACGAACTACTATTTAAAATGATGGTGTTTTGATAGATTGACTT